>NW_007736421.1:40198-64656 GCF_000696425.1 Galeopterus variegatus | reverse complement strand
TGGGGGGGACATTCAATGCAATGCATTCTGCCCCTGTCCTTCCCCCCAAACTCATGTCCTTTTCACATATAAATACATTCATTTCATCCCCAAACCTGTTTCAACTCAAAAGTCCAAAACCCAAAGTCACATCTGTGAAACGAGTTATTTACTGCCAAGATACAATAGTGGGACAAGGATAGGATAGTTATTCCCATTCAAAAAGGGAGAAATAAACAAAAAGAAAGCAGTAACAGGTCCTAAATAGTCCGAAACCTAGCAGGGCAGGCGTTAAATCTTACAGCTGGTAAATCATGTACCCTGACTCCCTGTTCGATGTCTTCTGCATGTGGGTGTGGGGTTGGGTGCCACATCCTTGGGAAACTCTGCTCTTACGGCATTCCTGGTCTCAAGCCATGCTTTAGCTCTCAGAGGCTAGAATTGCCTGCTGGTAGCTCCACAATTCTGGGGTCTCCATGGCGGTCCCAATCCCACAGCTCCACTAGGCATGGCTTGGGTGGGGTTTTTCTGCTGCAACTCTGACCCCACATTTCCTCTTGGCATTGCTTTAGTGAAGACTTTATGTGGTGACTCCACCGCTGTGACAGATCTCTTCCTGGGCCCCCACACTTTTCCATATATCCTTTGAAATCATGGTGGAGGCTCCCAAGCCTTCACAGCTCTGGCATTCTGTGAGCTTGCTAACTTAACACCATGTGGACACCACCAAGACTTCTGATTTTTATCTTCCAAAGCCGTGGGTCCAGTCACACATGGGGCCAATTTAGCCACAGCTGGAGCAGCCAAAGCAGCTGGGGTACTGGTGTGGGGAGCAGCATCCCGAGGTGGTTCTGGGCAGTGAGCCCGTGGAGGGTGCCTTGGGCCTGTTCCCCAAGACCATTCTGTCTCCCTAGGCATCTGGGTCTGTAATGGAAGACCAGCCTCCAAGATCTCTGAAATGCCTTCAGGGTCTTTTCTTTCTTTCTCTTGATAATCCCTTTCTTCTGTACTAATCTCCTTAGCAAACAGTTGCTGGACTACAACACTGAATTGTTCTCCTGAAAATGCTCTCTTCTTCTCAACCACATGACCAGGCTACAAAATTCCCATATCTTTATGCTCTGCTTTCCTTTTAATTATAAATTCTGCCTTTATGTCCTGCTTTTGCAGCCATAACTCAGCGTAGGCTGCTGCAAGTAGCCATGTCGCTTCCTGAACACTTTGCTGTTTTGAAATTTCTTTTGCCAAATATCCTGGTTCAGTACCTTGAAGTTCCACATTCTGTAAAACTTTTGGGCATGAACAGAATGCAGCCAAGTTCCTTGCCAGTTCATAGAAATGGTGATCTTTGACCTAGTTTCCAATAAACTCCTTCTCATTTCTATCTGAGATCTCCTTAGAATGGCCTTTATAGTCCATATTTCCAAAAGCATTCTGGTCACCACCATTTAACCAGTCTCTAAAACATTTTAAACCTTCCCTGTTTTTTTTTGTCTTCTAAACTCGCACCAGCATCCAGGTTTTTCCTGGCCTGCTCCTTCAAATTCTTCCAGCCTCTGCTCAACACCCAGTTCCAAAGCTGCATCCACATTTTCAAGTATTTGTTATAAGCAACACCCCACCTCTCTGGTACCAATTTTCTGTATTAGTCCATTTCTATAGCTTATAACAAAATACTTGGAACTGGGTACTTCATAAGAAAATTAAATTTATTGCTTAGTTTCAGAGGCTGGGAAGTCCGAAGTTCAGGGAACACATCTGGTGAGGATCTTCTTTGGGGTGACTTTACAGCAATGCAGGGGTCTCAAAGAAAACGGTGGCGCAGAAACAGAGAGGTAGCTCTTCCTTCTGGAGCCCTCAGAACCAGGCTTATGACCACCATTAAACCATCAACTTAATCACCTCTTCAAGGCCCCACCGGTCAATTACTGTAATAAGATTTCCCAGCCTCAACAGTTACAGTGGGGATTAAGTTTTGGTGGGATATTCAACCCAAGGCACTTGGGTCCCCTCCCCAAGATATATCATAACTTATGTGCAAATATTCCAAAATCCAAAATCTGAAACATTTCTGGTTCCAAGTATTTTGGATAAGGGATACTCAAGCTGTACGTATAATACACAGACACACACATGTGCGTGCGCACACACACATGCACACACACACACACACACAGAGCACAGATAACAACAAACTGATACAGCTGACAGTTCTACTCCTAGTACAAACTCTGCATGGCACATTACTAGGATTAAAAAAACCTCACATAATCATAAAAAGCACTGCATATTGATATAGTTAAAATATTAATTTTCTAGTGGAAGTAAAAAGATTTTTTGGCAGTTAAATAAAATTTAAATAGTATTTTAAATATTTTATCTTAAAACTTATTTTGGGGAGTGTGCATTCTATAATGTACATGATATATTAGTACATATTCAGATGTACATAATATATAAATATGCAAACAAACATATTGCAGGAATTTGCGTGAACACTTTAGACTGGAAGGTATGCAATGAAACATGGCTGAAGACCACTGCTGTGGGCAGTGGGGACCACTGAAGAGTTCAAGCTGAGGGGGATAGTCAGATTTGTATTGTAGTGTTGATGAAGGTTGGAGGAGACCAAGCCTGGGCAGGACAAATCTGTTCAGGCAAGAGCTGCTGAATGCATGGGTTAGAGAGGGAGGAGATTTGCAAGATATTCAGAAGGTAAAATGAACAAAAATTAGTGATTTGTTACCAGATTAAAAACTCCATGAGGGCACGTGCTGTGTTTGTTTCATTAACTGCTGTTGCCCCAGCTGGTGGGTATGGGCTTTAGCACATGTGTGCTGTCCGAGTGAGTGGACACGTGCAAGGCGTTGGGGGAGCACCAGGAATGGCCTCCTGCCCGCGGGTGGCTTTAGGAGCTGGTTGCATTGCTAACGTGGAGGGGAAACACAGGAGGAACTTCCAAAAGCCACGGATAGGAGCAATCTATGTTAATCCATTTTAAAGCTAAGTCTCCTTGTTAAAAATAAAAGCAGCAAAAGTCCAGAAAGAGAATCACCAATGATTTTTATAAATGTACTCAAAAATAAAAATAAACATTAAAAATATACAAAATTACAATATCAATTTTCCAAAAATGATCTGACAGGGACATAAATGTATCAGGATAAACTCTGGATAAGGAAAGAGAATCCATTAGATACAGCTTATTACTTTAGAAGTGAGAAGAGGGGAAAAAAGGAAAACCCCACACGTATTTTCAGTTGATTAATGCTTCTTTAAAAAGACACCCATTCCATTGTATAATATGGTTGTATTCCAGACTTTCTGCAGATTCTTATGTGTATTCAGAGGAGACTATGATTTCAAATGTATAAACAACAGCAGGTGAATTTTATATTTCATGATGAAGTAAAATGCTTTATATATGTGCGATCTTCTGTCAGTTAAAGGGCTGAATATACTCAAGCAAAGTTTTAAAAGGTGAGAAGGGACAAACCCAGAGTGGGTTAGAGAAACTAGTAGGCCTTCAGATCCTGCACAAACCTCAAATGTGCTTGGTACCAAGTCAACACTTTACCATGTTTTCTAGATAAAAGGAAGGAAGGGAGGGAGGGATGGAGGGAGAGAAAGAAAATAGAAAAGAATTCTGGAAGGAAGGCAGGCAAGCAGGCAGACAATCAGAAATTCCATGGTTCCATCTTTGTGGCCTCTGACAGTGGTGAAATAATGGATGTGTCTGCTATAGTTAAACAATTCTTACATCCGCGAGATCCTGAATCACTGAGATACATAATGCTTCCCTTAACCAAACTTTGCAAGGCAGGGCACTGAGTGTTATATTTTGGCTATTAGCAAATACAATGTTCCACATGGAATTATTTTATAACCCGGAATGGTCTTTGGAAGATGGCACACATTTTCAGCATTATGGGCTCAATCCACTCTGTATAGACATTAGTGATGCTATAAAAGGCCAAGGTCTTATTTCTACTCTCTCAGAAAATATAAAAATTATGACAAAAGTTAAAAAGACAACTGCTCCAAAATTCAATGATTTTCAATTAAGCATCAACAGCAATAAACAGAGGAAAGCACCACTTCATGAGTGGACCCAATCCCTGGATTAAGTATGAAATTGCCATACTTGATGGCATTTTAAGAATAGAAAGAATCTTATTGGCTATCACTGAGTAGTAGCATATTGATGTAAATTGTGCCAGCTTGAAAACCATTACTCAACAGGCTTAAATTAAGGAATAGCAAGCAAACATACTCTTCTTTCTTTTAGAGTCATTAGCTTTCTCTAGCTTCAAAGTTCATTTGATATCCTCTTTATTCTGTACCAAATGAATTCCCTCATTGCCGAAAGGAGTCACAATTTTCTAGGTTTTATAGTTACTTGTGACTTAGAGGCAATCCATGAAAACCTCCACTACAAGGTAGAAATCCTTTGAAAGGCATCCTTGCCAGAGGATTGAAGAGTCAATGCCCTTTTGAAAAGTGAGTAATTTACTTCATATGCCTGAAAGACCCATGTTCTACAGTCTCTCTAGATGGGACTTCAAGCAAAAAAGGGAAAAGATTATGTTTTTCTACATTCACAAGAACTTGGGTTTTTCTTCCTATCATAAAGAACCATTTTAGAAAGGCTGGTTATGGGACGATAAATACGAAGTTTTAGAAATATCGTAATTACAAGTTGAAGGCTTTGATGTACCATTTACTAAAATTTAAAACCCTAACAAGGAAAAAAAAAATCAATGTGAAAACAAAGTTTAGAATATGTCAACTATGATAATACTTACATGCTATTTAACTTAATTTTAATAAAAACAGTGAGAGATCGGGCATATTAAATGTAATTTACAAATAGCATTAGAATTTAACATTCAAAATCAGTTGACACAGTTAACAGAACACTGATGCTCACCTCTTCATAAACCTTCTTGGCACTGTCATTGTCTCCTATCAAGAGGTAGCCCACTCCAAGGTCATTCTTTAAGGATGTGTCATTGGGAAATAGTTGAACTAATCTCTGTAGCGTAAGCAGGGAACCTCTCATGTGACCTGATTTGGGGAAAAGAAAAAACAAATAGAAATAAAAACATTGTGTACGTCTTTGTATTAAGAATACAACCCATGAGACTATTCAACAGAGCCTGAAAACTTGCTTAAATCTGACTTTATGTATTAGTGGCTTATTAAATACCCAGTAGGATTTCATGATATAGTTACAATGGTATTGATAACTGCTATCAGTAGATACTAAATATAATATTGATTATTAACATCTAAAAAACATTCTCATTTTCTAAATTCATCAACATTTATCTTTTTATTTTAAAGTCCCCCTTAAGAAAGTTTTACTACCAGTTCCTTGAAAAAATGTTTTGCTGAGATATTTTTGGTTTATTAACTTTAAAATTATAAGTAGAGAGTAGAGAATAAAAAGTTTAATTGATTTTGGGGTCTAGCACCTTGTATAAAACCTGAAAAGGCACTGAAATACACAGGACAGTATTAACTGCTGGCAGTGTCTCCAATTAAAAGTGAACTGGTCTCTAGGTAATGACCTAATTGTTGAGCAATGGATACATCACCCAGTATTATGGGTCCCTCTGGTGGCCGATAGGATACTATGCACTATGCGAATCATGAAAACCCCAAGCTTTGACTTATTTTTAAGGCTGGCTGATGGAAATTTAAAATTTCTGGGGCCATTGTCATTACTCTTTGCCACAGTTGGGAAGACAAACTGTATAAGAGAAAGTGCAAAATAAGGCTAGCATGCATGAAAAAACCATGACCGAGTACAGTATTAGGCAAGAGTATGGTGGGTGTAGCAGTAAGCTGATGAAGTTGTACACTCCACTGACAAACTATCTGGCATGAAGCATCACCGCCTTACCCCATGGCCTGCGCCCCATCACTGGCCAGTTGTATTCTGATCAGCACTCACGGAGGGTTTGCAGAGCCAGTAATTCCGTCACCAACAAATTGGAGTCTTCTCTTCTGCACTCTTCCCTCCTCCTACCTGTTCACCAGGCTCACGCCTTTCTTCTGCTTCTCAACTGCTAGCACCCACAACAAAGGCACAGAGAAAGTCCCTCGTGCAGCCATCTGCTCCCTGTCCCTTTCTCTCTGCACTCTGGAACCCCGTTCTACTGTGAACGAACTTCCCCACCTTGTCAATTTCACTAAAATCTTCTGCCTGCAATCACCTACAGCCACCCTGAGCGGACTGCCCTTGTATTTATTCAGAGGAAAAGACTGTAGTAAAGTATGGAAGGGTTGCTATGCAAGACGATCCACTCCTTCGTAGGCAGTCTTCTTCCCAGAACCGGGAATAGGGAGAGGTAAGAGAGGCGCTCGGTGCAAAATTTAAGAGGGTGTCAGAAAATTCTGTAATTGTGACTTGAATTATACGCATTCTTTAAAAAAATCAAAATTAATGTAAATAATCCATGATGAACAAAATATTAACATTTTAAAGCCAGAATCAGTAAACAGTGCTAAGCGGAGCCGTATTGGAGGCTGGGGGATGAGGAAAAGTCAGGAACACTGACTGACTTTGCGTCCATGGCAGGGGCCTGTGCCACCTCCCTTGAATCTCAGCCCTGCTTCTTCCATCCTGAGTTTGTGCTGCATGTTCTCCTTCCCCTCGACAGGCCCTTATGAATATGTCTAATCAACCATTTCTTCCAGCTTTAATCATCACTCGCATTCTACTGCTATCACAGATGTTGGTCATTTCCAAAAGTGGCACAACTACCATTTATTCCATTGCTCAGAAAACAGATAAAGGGTCACTCAGGCCTTGACTGTTACTTATAGGGGCCTCCCTAAGTGACATCGATAATGTGTCCATGTCGCTACTCAGCCAGCTGAGTCCACCTCAGCAGTGACAGTGGCTTTGATCTTTCCCTCCCGGTTTAGTCATGACATGTTGCAGGGAAAGAATCACAATCTTTGTTAAAACAAAGTTAACAGTCTTACTTGCCTTTGGCACCAAGAAACTGCGTTGGTCAAGAGGATGCGTTATGCTGCTCATTTCAAAGCATTTGCAAATTTACTTTATGATTAAAATTTATTTTCTAGCATTGTCCATGGTCTAGGATCAGATCTTACACAGGTAACATTTTAGAGTGCCTGGAACTCCTAAGATTCCTCTATAAAAATAGTTCCCCTGAAAATTTCAACCTCCATGAATCAGTTTGTCTGTGAGAGAAAAGAATTTGGCATCACAGGAAGAGTTTTTGATTCCTGATCCATTAACCTATTAGCTATGGTTCCTTAGGCAAATTAGCCAAGCTCTTAGCCTCACCTTTAAAATGCTGCTTGTGGCAGGGGGGAGGGGGGCAAAAATGCCAGCCACATCTTTTTAATTATTAAGATTAGGATTTCTATTTCAGTTTTAGAGATGGTCAGTTTAAGACAAAGTTGGCTTAATTACTTAAAATTAGTTGTAAAACTTAGGTTTCCTCCCATGTAACTTAACTCTTCTAAGAGTATACACGGCCTTCAGGCTCTTCAAGATAAAAGAATGTCATTTTTCTACTGAATTAACTTTTACTGCATTTTACCTAGAAACTGTTGTCTGTCTGACCGCCGCTTCAGACTCAGCTTCACCAGGTCTGCAGGGACATCGGGCAGGCTGGCCACCTCTTGGTAGGTCTCGATGGCCCCACGCAGGACTTCGTTGCTCCTCCTCTTCTCAGCCAGATCGTCTTCACACTAGAGGAAGCCCCCAGACTGCATAAATGTCCCCTGACCAGCCATATTTGTAATTAACCAAAATATTCATAAAAAGTTAACTTTTGGACATGCTTTAAAAGAAACTCAAGACAAATTAACTTTTTCTCTTTATGAAGGGATAAAAAACAAACAAAAGAAAGCAGAACAACATGCTATTTTAATAATATGAAGAAAAGTTAGCTCTGAAGCAACAGCCAAGAAAGAACATCGTAAAAGCAAGACTGCTATATGCTAGGGCTGATGGACGTTTACATCGTGTCATACGCTAACATATGTAGACGGGAGTCCAGTCCACAGATCTTCTTTTATTAGTTATGCGTGTGTTCACTCCTGCACTCAACAACCATTTTCTGAGAGCAAAGCCTTGTCTTGTGCACGTGGCAGACAAATTGAACGAAACAGACAAAGCCCTTTTCTTGTTTTGCTTCCACTTTGGAAAGGAAAGACAGAGTACAAATAAGAATACCACGTGTCTGACGGCCACAGAGCTGTGGATGAAACTGAGCAGGCTTAGGAGCACTGGGCTGGTGGCAGGGAAGTTGCTAGATGAAGAAGGGCCTGAAAGAGAAGGGGCGCGAGCCAGGAGGATGTCTGGGAGGAGCATTCCGGCAGAGGGGACAGCGGGAGCAATGGCGCTGAGGAGGGATGAGGAACAGAGGGGAGGCCAGTGCAGCGGAGGAGAGCAAGGGGGAGCCCGATGGGGCCATCGGGCAGTGCCGGGCCTGGTGGGCTACCGCTGGCTCTACCACGCTGAGATGGCATGACACTGGGTGGTCGCCGTGACCTGCTGCGTGTGTCCTCCACACAGTCCGGAAAACAGGCTGAAGGGGAAGGGGAGAAGCAGGGAGCCCAGGCAGGGTGCTCCAGCAGGAATGCAGACATGGGATGATGGTGGCCTGGACTAAGGTCGTGGTAAGAAGTGGTTGGATGACAGATATATTTTGAAGGTCAGAGCCAACAGATTTGCAGATGGTCTGACTTCAGGGTATGAGGGAGAGAAGTCAAGGATGACTTCAAGGTTTGTGGCTTGAGTGCTTAGATGATGGAAATGTCATTCCCTGAGAATGAGAAGACAGGGCAGAAGTGGGTCTGAGGGGAGTACGGAAGCAGGAGTTCAGTTTTGGAGATTTTTAAACCCCAAGTGCCTGTTAGACAGCCAAGTGCAGCTATCGATAGAAAGGTGCATCTATGAGTCTGGAGTTCAGGGGAGAAGTCATAGTTAGAGGTATAAATTTGGGAATCATCAAGGACAGAGAAAGTATGTGTAAAGTTAGTAAGCTAGAAGCAGTTCTGAGTATAGACAAGAAAAGAAGAGGTCCGAAAACTGAACCCTAAAAACCTCAATGCTGCAAGGTCAGCAGAGGTCAGGAAGACAAGGGAGGACCGGCAAAAAGAGCAAAGAGGTAGGAAGAAAATAACAACAGGAAAGTGGTGTTCTGGAGGCCAAGTGAAAAGAAGGTTTCGAGAAGAAGAGATCAAGTGTGTTAAAAGTGGCTGGCAGGTCGGATACGACGAGCACAGAGACAGATCACACTGCACTGGGCAGTGGGGAGCCTCCGATGGCCCTGACAGCAGCATTTCCACAGGACCATTGGGGATACACAACTGAATGGAGCAGGTTAAAGGGAACTCGGGAGGGAAGGAGGTGGAGACATCTCTTTAAGGAGTTTTGTGGTAAGGAGGAGCAGAGAGATGGGCCAGCACATAGAGGGGAATGTGGAAATAAGGGAGAGTTTTTTAAGGATAGGAAATAGTACAGTGTGTTTCTAAGCGGATGCAAAGGGCCCAAGAGAGGGAAAATCTGATCATGCAGAAGCAGACACAGAAATTAGAATAATGTCCTTCAGCAGGTGAGATGGATAAGATGACAGGAGGGAAGGGAGAGCATATGGGGGCAGGTGCAGGCAGGTTGTTAGCGCAGTAGTGGGATCATGTGGAAATTCTCTGGACACTTCTATTTTCTTAGTGAAATAAGAACCACGACTCTTAGCTGTAAACCGAAAATGGGAGTGAAATACTGGGGATAGGAAGAGAGAGGAGAATGTGTAAAATGGTCAATAGCACATCAGATTTAGTAGATTACAATTTGAAGACTGCCATTTGAGAAAAAATGATATTAGTTAGATGCTAAAATTGGCATATATAAATTTGTTTCTCAGAATAGCTAAACATGTTTATCTTGTTAAAATAAAGTGTGTGCTGTAGTCGATATATAGATGTCTACAGAAACAAAATAAAGCATTCCTCCACAATTTGAGGACATGGTAAGAAAATGATCCATCCATCTCTTCCCAGAATGAAAAAAAAAAAAAAAAAAAAAAAAAAAAAAAAAAAAAAAAAAACCACAAAAATTGTCAAAAAAAAAAATGGGGGAAGTTTTCCAAAAAAAAAAAAAAAAAAAAAAAAAAAAAAAAAAAAACTAGTAAGAATCAGCACAAATTGCTAAAATAAGACATGTGGGAAGTTTTCCAGAAAATAACATATCGGTGAAATAGCTCGTTGCTATGTCCTAGTTAGGGTAAGTTTCACAAGATGACAAGAGCTGGAAGCTGAAGCAGGGTTACAGAAGTGGGCAGACTTATGAGAAAGGAAAACTGGTAGAACAAAACTCTCTAGATCAGAAGAGGGCAATTCACCCTTCCTAGATGGAAACATGCTTCAGACCATTCAACTGTCCTTTCAAGTCTGTAAACGGTCTCCAGAATTGACTTATCTCCCAGGACAGAAAGTCCAATGTCAATGACTATAGTGGTCATGCTGCCAACCTGGCCATCTATTATGTGTTCACTTGCCAGCTTTTCTGTGCAGGCATCGGCTTCTTGTGAGTTTGGCTATGGTGAGTTATCCCCAGAACATGATTGGTGATAGAAGACCTCACAGAAACAAAGTCCTGGAGTTGAGAGAGTGCATTCGAGATCATCTAGTTCACCCTCTTCATTCTGAACCTACAAAGCAACAAAATACTGGAACTGGAGGTCTCCGCAGGGTTAGTGGAAGGACGAATGTCTACCAAGTTAATCCTTCTTTACAGAGATAGTAATAAGTATATTTAACTAAACTTAATCTGAAAAGAGGATGATGCAATCTGTATGCCTGTCCCTTCCCCAGTGCCCCAGGGTCCTTCATTTTAATGAAGTATAAATAAACACTTTACAACTTTCACAATTGGGAAAACATCAGTATTAAGATGGCACATAATTCTTTAAAATGTCTTGAAGGAAGCTGACAGGCACTTGCATTGAAAATCAGAATTGCACAGAATGATTTTTATCAGTTTAGCATCTGTAGATAAAACGAGCTGAGCTGAACCCGAACATTTAGTACAGGACTTTAATATCATGAAGCCTTTTGTTGACTCTAACTAATTCACCCATCCAACCTTCCTAGGAGATGTGTCATTTTCTGCCTCAGAGGCATTAATGGTTTATGAAAGACAATAAAACGAATAGGGTTTATAATCCAAGATATTGCGTCCAATGTTCAAGAAAGTTGGTCAAAAATGATTTTCACAGTGATCCAAAGAGTAAGGCAATATCAATGATACTTTAGAAATGACAGACACTATAGTTTATGTTTAACTTAATGTTGCTGAATTTTTAAATTGTTGATATATTCAAAAGTAATTGTTACATCTGCTAACAAAGAATAACTTATTTCTCGATAAAATCCATCTCCTGTTGAATTTTTATTTTTAAAACTCCTATGAATTTAGTTTCCTTTAAATTGTTCCATTCAAATTTAATTTACCACACCTAAATTTTGCTTTTTGCCACAATAATGTTAATATCAATAACCCCTTATAGCATACCAATTTAGAGATTAAAAAAAAATTGCCCAAAGCCTCACTGTCAAACTCCTACTGTGAAATAAGGTCATCACTCGGTATCCACAGGGGATTGGTTTCTGGACTCCCTACAGATACTAAAATCTGCAGATTCTCAAGTCCCTAATATAAAATGGCATAAAATTTGCATATAACCTATGAGCATCCTCCATATACTTTAAATTTTCTTTAGATTACTTGGAATACCTAACATGATGTAAATGCTGTGTAAGGAGTTGCTATACTATATTTTTCATTTGTATTATTTTTTATTGTTGTATTGTTATTTTTATTATTTTTTTTTCCTGAATATTTTCAATCCGAAGTTGGCTGAATTCAAGGACACAGAACCAGGGGATATGGAGGGCCGATTATAAATACAGCAATCACCATGTTTCAAAAGCACTGCATTTATTTAAACTTTGGTACTCAAAATTAATATCACATATAAAGAAAAATTCTAAAGCACAAGACATTTTTGCCACAATTAAATTGCCATTTGCATAAACCATTTTCTCTCTAGTTAATACACCCTCCTTACTCAAATGATTTAATGCTAATGACAAAACACATCACTTATTTGAATAGCCATAATCTTTTGGTAACAAACACATTCTTTCTTACTTAACAGCAATACAATTTAGCAATTTTAGAGGACTATTGCCAATTAACTAACAACAATCATATAGTTGCTATCTGCTAAACTTGGTCTGTACCATAGGTAAGAGGAACGTATTTGCATTAATTTTTCACAGACAATTAAAATTTAATTAATAAAAATTTTAGTTAATTACTTTCTAATTACTCTAGGAAGAATTTGAGCACCTGGATCTCAAGTGGTCATGGCCTTTAGTTCAGAGCAAAACACACTTGTTTTATGTACAAATGTGTTAGTTGCTGTGTGTCATGCACAAGAGCCTGCACGGACCCCCCCAGAGGAGTGCTGTCAGCTTCTCCTTAGTCTGGAAAATTTCTGTAGCTCTGAATCTATTACTTCCCATCAGGGTTGACAATTTTGTCCCCTCAAGCAGGGCTGTAGGAACTTTACTGACTGACACATTTGTATATCCAGCCCTGGCTTTTGCTCTGAGTTCCAGACTCCAATAAATCCAGTGGCCTGCTTGACATGTCCACTTGAATATCTAATAGGCATCACAAACATAACAAGACCGAAAGCAAACTCCTGATTTCTGCATCTCCCAAACCTGTTCTTCCTGACTAGTGACTGGCACCACTCCCTAGCCAGCCAAACCACAACCCCAGGAGGCACCCTTGAGTCCTCTCCTTCTCTGAGGCTTACATCCAATCCATCACCAAGTCCTTTCAGCTCTACTTCTGCCCACTTCTTCCCTCTCAGAGGCCAGCTGTGATAGCCTCCTATTCTTCTTGCATCCACTCTGGTCCCCATAATCCATTCTCCACCCAGCAACCAAAGCGATCTTTATAAAAAGCAACCAGATTGTCATGCCCATGCACAAAGCTCTCCAATGGCTTCCCAGCACTCATAGAGTAAAACCTGTAAGGGCCTGGCCTCCCCATGCCCCCTGCCCCTCCTTCAGCATGACCTTCTCTCTGTCCTTGGGTTTATTATGCCAAGACTGTTTCTCTGCATCATGGCCTCTGCCTTGCCCTCCCCTCTGCCTGGACAGCTCCTTCTGCAACCTCTACCACTCTCAGCTGCATGTCGCCTCCCTAGAGAGGCCTTCTCTGACCACCTTATCTAAACCGCTGTCTGCTCTGCCACTTTTAATCACACTACCTGCTTCCAGGAAATCTTAGGTATGTTCTTTATTCCATTATCTTCTTTTCTTTACAGCATGTATTATTAGGTAAAATGATCTAATATATTTAACTCTAATATTCTTTATATACATATTCATTTATAAAGACTTTCAGGGCTTTACTCAAATGTCACCCTCTCCACCATTTCAAACCCTCACATGCCCAGTGGCTGCTCCCAGCTTTATTCTGTCCCCCTTGGCACTTACCGCTAGCAAGCCTATGGGAGCATACTGTACTTATCTATCTTATGCACGGTCTTCCCCTTTACAACAGAAACTCCATAAGAGCAGGGGCTTTTAAAATATGTTTGTTGATAGCTGCACCTCCAGTGCGTACAACAGAGCCTGGCACATAGTGGGATCTCACTGAATATTTTTTGAATAAGTAATTCTAAAAATATCTTCCACTAGAATATAAGACTCACGAGGACAGAGACCTCTAGAGTGTTCATTACACTGTAATGTAAATATTTTTTGATTTTATGTATATTATGATGCTTTGACATCTTAACCTCTCTGGCTGGGGAAAGACTGCCCTTCCGAGCTAGCTAGCTCTTAGAGACAGCAAGGGCTCAGCCAGGAGCAAGCTTCAGATATGCAAACTAACAGTGCGGAGCTGCTCCTGTATCTGGCCCATAAACCCCAGGAGACAATATTCCTCTGCCTTAACCACCCCAGGGCCAGGTACCAGACAGCTAGGGACCACCCTGTAGCCTAAAGCCTGCCAAAATCATTCAAACTCACTCATCCTAAACTGTTCGCCCTGCCCACCTTGCCCTTGGCATGGAAACCCCAATAAAGGCTGTGACGTAAGTGTTCCCCTCACTACTGCTTCTGCCTGCTGACCACCCTGGTGTCTTCCCATGTGGCCCCGCATGGCGTGCCAGGCCTCCTGTCTCCAGGACCTGTACGTATCATCAACTCTGTTTTTCTGAGTCTCTCCTGTGTCTCCTCGTGTGGCCGCATCTGACTGAACATCTCATAAAAGAAGACAAAACGGATATTCCTGGGGCCTAATACAACACCTGGCACATGGTGGGTTTATGCAAAGGACCTGTACGTATCATCAACTCTGTTTTTCTGAGTCTCTCCTGTGTCTCCTCGTGTGGCCACATCTGACTGAACATCTCATAAAAGAAGACAAAACGGATATTCCTGGGGCCTAATACAACACCTGGCACATGGTGGGTTTATGCAATTACAGGTGAAGGCGGACAAGCTTCATGCAGGAAGGGGCTGGAGGATGGAGAAAGCCAGATAAGGAAGGAGATGGCGGGGGTGGAGAGCAGGCAGGTGGCAAGAAGTGAGCCAGTGGAAAACAAAATACATTCCGCTTTATATTTTTAAAAAATCTTTCCTACAAATACTTGTAACCCCCAGTTATAAAACTGAGAGCTTTAAAGCTCTGAGGAGTCTCACATGAAAACTGGGGGGTCTAAACGGAATGGGACTGAGGTGACAGGGAATCAACGACAGAAGTGTTACTCTTCATCTCCTTTTCAAAACCAGAGGGAAGCCACGTGCATTGGGAGCAGAAAAAAAGGTCACTAAATTCAGTAGTATGCAACAGCAATAATTAATTATCTTATTTAAAACAGTATTTCTTGCTTGGGTTTATGCACATACATGAGAAACTGATTCTGATTCTGTATAGAAATCAGTTTTTAGAAGGGGACAAGAGAAAATGCAAATAGTAGGAAGTGAGAAATCCAATCACACAGAACACATGAACACCAACCAAGCAGGATACCTGCGCCTTGCCATATCTTGCTCGTGGACTCTGAGGATATTTGCGCACCAGTTCTTTAAATGCATTCACTGCTTCCTCAGTTTTTCCCTAGTAGGAAGATGCAGTGACATAAATACAATCAATTCAAATGTGTAACTTATTTGAAATGCTTATTTAATAGTCACCAAGTGATTCTGTTAGAATTTCCCAGATTCCATTTTGAGTTTAAGGACAGTTTTACCTAAGACTTAAAAAGAATAACTGTATTATGGCAAACATAAAGTAGTAATGACCATAAATATACTCAATTTTTTAAAAGACAAGTTACATGACAAAAGATGCAATATGTGTCTTTGTTAAAGAAATTGCATCTTCTCTCAATACATATTTAGTTCCTACATGCACTCTCAAAAAAGATATCCAGATTTTAAATGGAAGGAAAGACTGTCGGCAGCTAGAATGTCTTGGGTCTTTGAGAGGCAATGAGATGTCTTCTCACAGCTTTGCAGCATCTGTGAGAAGGGGTGGGGGAGATAAACACATAGGATGTGAGGGCCACTTGGCCCTGGCACCTGTTGCCCATGTAACACCAGGGTAGATTTGGCTCAGCTGGCTGATCACTTCTGTGTCATGTGGCCCCTCTCAAAGCTCACATGGGACCTTAACAAGGTTGTCCAAGTGCCTCTGATAGGTCTCTGACCATGACTGCATGAAAGGCAATGAAAGATGGGCAACAGGTGAACTTGGTGTCGGTCTAGCACTGGGGAGGAGAATGTTCTCTCTGCCTCACTCCATCCACTGCCATTCCACAGCATGAAACAAATGTCCCCTGGTTTCCAATGGATGGCAGCAGGTTAAGGGTATTGCGAACCATGGGACAGAGACAGATTTTCCAAGTTGAACCTTCCCAGATACTTCAGCTCTCTACAAATTGGTGGATCCACTCATTCCACATGGAAAGCTCACTGTGATTGACACATTTTGACCTTCACTGAGTTGAGTTTTCATACAATGAAATTTCCCACGACTGTAGCTGTGCAACGCAAACGTTCAAGTACCACCCAGATGTTCCTCACACTTCCTTCTGAAAGATCTGACTAAACAGCAAAACGTCAGGCCACATCACGTTCAAGTTCATTAAAATCATTCTTTTACATAGATATCTAAGAAGGAGGTTTTCTCTCCCTTCTCACATGTCTGCAAGTGATATCAAGGGGTTGGTAGGAAATATATGCATGGTGTGGTGGCTATGAGTGCAGGCAGCAGAGCCAGGCTGACTGGTTGGAATCTGGGCTCCACCACTTACAAGGTGTGTGACTTATGGCAAGTTACTCGTGACTCTGCCTCGGGTGTCTCATCTGTAAAATGGGGACGACGATAGTACCCGGACTACCCTGTGAGGCTGTTGTAAAGGTTAAGTATGATAACATACATAAAGTGCTTGTAGACACTGCAGAGAGCATAGAAAGTATTGAACAACGTTAGCTATTTTTATTATGGTGGCATGTGAGGGGTGTGTGTGTAGGTGCAAGATAATGGGGCCCCTCACGGATAACTCTCTTACTCAATAAGACAGCTTAATGGAAAGAGAATGAGAACTTGGATGTAGAGACAAATCAAGCCAGGAACACATTCTCTAATATATTTATTGGCATAAATAATTATATCACTATTTAAAATACACTATCCCTCTCACATATTAATTTTAAAAACAAGTATTTTTGTGAATGATTTTAAGGGGTGCTAAAGAATTTATGTTAAATGTCTTTCTCTGTGTGACCTTCTTTTTTTTTTTTTCCTTTTTGTCTTTTTTCGTGACCAGTAACGGGATTGCAACCCTCGGTGTCGCGCCCGCACCCACTCAACCAGTGAGCGGACCGGTCTCTATATGGGATCCAAACCCTCGGCGGGAGCGCCGCAGTGCTCCCAAGTGCCACACTCTACCGAGTGCGCCACCGGGCCGGCCCTGTGTGACCTTCTGATAAATACCCTATATTAGTTTCCTGCAGCTGCTGTAACAAATTACCATAAAATTGGTGGCTTAAAGCAAGAGAAATTCATTCTCTCACAGTTCTGGAGAACAGAAGTCCAAAACCAGTTTCACTGGGCTGAAATCAAGGTGTCAGCCAGGCTGCATTTTCCCTAGAGGCTGTAGGGGAGAATCCACTCCTTCTCTCTTCCAGCTTCTGCTGGCTGTCGGCATTCCTTGGCCTGTAGCTGCAATGCTGCAATCTCTGCCTCCATCTTCATATCTTCTCTTCTGTGCATGTGTCTTCTCTTCTTTTGTCTGTATCAAATCTCTATTGTCCTCTCTCTTATAAGGACACATTCATGGCCCACCCAGATAATCCAGGAAAATACCTCTTTTGCAAGATCCTTAACTTAATTACATCTGCAAAGACACGCTTTCCAAATAAGGTAACATTTACAGGTTCCAGGGATTAGGGTGTTGAAGTGTTCTGGGGAGGCCATTTTTCAGCCTAACCAGGGTGTGCCCTCCGGCCCTCAAAGATTCATGTATATCCCACATGGAAAATACATTCACCCCATCCCAACATCCCCAAAAGTCTCAAATCACTCAAGCATCAACTCAAGTCTAAAATCTCATCTAAATCTTATCAGCTCCAAAGTCCCAAATCTTATCATCAAAACAGTCTAAAAAAATCAGTATGGGTGAGACTGTGGTTATGATCCATCCCAAGGCAAAATTCCTCTCCACCTGTGGGCTTATAAAACTATAAAAGAAGTTATCTGCTTCTAAAATACAATGGTGAGATACGCAGAGGAAAACATTTATTTTTCCCTATTCCAAAAGGGAGAAACTGGAAGGAAAAAAAGGAGTCACTGGTTCCAAGCAATTTCAAAACCCAGCCAGGAAAATTCCATTAGATTTCAAGGTCTGGGATAATCCTCTGTGGCTTGAGGCTCTGCTGCCTGTATCCTCGGCTGTGGCTACTGTGTCCTTGTCTCTGGCCCCTAGGCCCAAGGCCATGCCCTCAGAGTTATCCTACCTTTCTACTGAAAGGGTGGCACAGATTTGCAGCTGATTAGTTCGTCAGCCTGTTTGGGGAGGGTGCCAGCCTTCTTTCATTATGATCTTTCTCTGTCTCTTTCAGTCCAAGCTGGCAATACTTCTGCTGGCATCATATTCTCAGAAACTGGGGGTCTCTTGTATATGTCACAGGGATTCACACCATTAGACAATAGGCTCTTCCACAGACCCTTCCTGTATAATCTCATCTCTATTCCTGACTTTTGCTAAGATGGATAAATGAACCCAAGCCTCACACACACAACCTCTTCAGGAAAAGGATGTCCAGACCCACACTTTCCTTCCAGACTACACTTTCCTAACAGTGAATTCCTTAATTTTAGCTTCTGCTGCAATAGGCTGAGAAATTCCCAGATGATCATGTGCTTTAGACCCACACTTTCCTTCCAGACTACACTTTCCTAACAGTGAATTCCTTAATTTTAGCTTCTTCTGCAATAGGCTGAGAAATTCCCAGATGATCATGTGCTTTTTTTTTTTTTTTTCTTTCCTCAACAGCTCCTTCCTCAACTTACATCTTTCCTCTCATACTTTACTATAAGAAGTGAGAAGAAACCAGGCCACACCTTCAGTACTTTGCTTGTGAATCTCCTTAGCTAAATATCCAGGTTGGTGGCTTTCCAATTCAGGTCAGTTTTCTGCCATTATGTACCAAAGGCCACCTTTCCTCTAGTTTTCAGTTATATGTTCCTCATGTTCTTCTGGGCCCTTGCAAGAAGTGCCTTTAACATTTGTATTTCTGTTGGTTGTCTTTTAACTCTGTTAATTGTTTCTTTTGCTGTGCAGAAGCTCTTTAGTTTGATATAATCCAATTTGTTTATTTTTGTTTGTTTATTTTTCCTTTGGTTGCCTGTGCTTTTGGGGTAGTATTCATGAAGTCTAGTCCAGTCCTATTTCCTGAAGTGTTTCTCCTATGTTTTCTTTAAGAAGTTTTATTGTTTCAGGGTGTATATTTAATTCTTTAAGCCATTTTGAGTTGACTTTAGTGTATGGTGAAAGGTATGGGTCTAGTTTCATTCTCCTGCATATGGATATCCAGTTCTCCCAGCACCATTTGCTAAAGAGGCAGTCTCTTCCCCAGTGTATAGGCTTGGTGCCTTTGTCAAAGATCAGATGGCTGTAGGTGTGTGGGTTGATTTCTGGATTCTCTATTCTATTCCATTGATCAGTGTGTCTGTTTTTATGCCAGTACCATACTGTTTTGGTTATTATAGCTTTGTAGTATAGTTTAAAGTCAGGTAGTGTTATGCCTCCAGCTTTATTTTTTCTTGCTCAGCATTGCTTTGGCTATGCGTGGTCTTTTGTTATTCCATATAAATGTCTGGATAGTTCTTTCCATTTCTGAAAAAAATGTCATTGGAATTTTGATGGGGATTGCATTGAATTTGTATATCACTTTGGGTAGTATGGACATTTTCACTATGTTGAAAATCCCCATTCTGTTCATGATGACATATGAATTCTCGAAGGTGACAGAGGCTTCCTCCACCCTCTCCTCACTTCCTTCTGAGCCCTCACTAGAAGCACCTTTAAAGTCCACATTTCTACCAAGAGTCTGTTTAGGACTTTTTCTATTGTATATCTCAAAATTCTTCTAGTCTCTCCTCTTTACCCAACTCCAAAGCCACTTCCACATTTTTAGGTATTTGCTACAACAGCAGCATCCTCTGCCCAGTACCAAAATCTGGAGTGGTTTCCTATGGCTGCTGTAAAAAATTACCAAAAACTGGGTGGTTTAAAACAAGAGAAATTTGTCCTCTCCCAGTTCTGGAGAACAGTTGTCCAAAATTAGTTTCACTGGGATGTGACTAAGATGTTGGCAGGGCTGCACTCTCTCTGGAGGATCTGGGGGAGGATCTGTTCCTTGCCTCTTGCCTGTATTTCTTGACTTGTGGCTGTACCACTCCAATCTCCACTTCTGTCTTCATGCTGCCTTCTCTGTGTGTGCACCACCTTCTATTTCGGCCATATCAAATTTCCCTCTGCTTCTTTCTTATAAGAAAACATGATTGTATTTAGGGCTCAACTGATTAATCCAGAATAATCTCTTTATCTCAAGATGCTTAACTTAATCACATCTGCAAAGATCCTTTTCCCAAATAACATACCATTGCAGATTCCAGGGAACAGCACTTGGGTATCTTTTGGGGGGCCATTTTCAGCCTACTACACACTCTGTCCAATTTAAATTGCCAATGTTGAAGCTATTTTTGTGACCATTGTCCTACACGTATGATCACCAGATTTAAAACATAGGAATAAAAATATTCATATTAAATTTCATAAGATATGTTGTTTGCTTGACACCATCAAAGTTGTAAAAATAATGGAATATTCTGGCTCTGACCTAGGCATCCTTTGGATTCCCTCAGAGGTGTGTGGCTCTCCTAAAGGTCCACCAGAGCAGTACTGCTCTCACCTCAGCTGGCTGGCAAAGTAAATGTGTCTACTTTTAGTCTGAATTTCCCTTTCTCAGTTTGTCACACAGTTCCTAACACTATTGTGCAATTCTTATTAAACAACTCAACTGCAAGAGGCAACGTTTGTGAAGAACTGCCTGAAAATGATCTGTTCCTCAACATTGCTTATATTTTGCTTTAGGACCAAGACAGTTCATTGTATTTGAGCCACAATGTTTTGGCACAAGGCCAAGAGGTGTGGCTTCAGAGAGGAAGCTGTGCAGCTCGCCAGTGTGCCCTTCTTGAAGATCTACAGCAGAATCTTTCTAGACTTGTTGCAGAACAGTTATTCTTATGAACATTAACCTTGTAGTTTGATTCTGTTTCCCTTATTCTGCCTGCAAAACAGCTGACTCCATGCATCGTTTGGAGCTTGTGGGATAAGCTTTCATGTGTTGGCTTTACTCTGGCTTTATTATGTTTTCCCCACTTTCCTTTTTTTTTTCACACTTATAATACAATAATAATAAATGACTCCAACAAATAAATATATCTCAGTATACCATTTCAAATTATTTTTTCTGGGGGCAGAAAGGAGTTTTAAACAGTAAATATTATTTTTTAAAAATAGATGATTGAAGTATGATCTGATCTATACATTTTTTGGAAGAAAAAAAGTGACCACATACTTTCATGTAGTGTGTGTAGTACTTGAGCCTGAGATAAGACCTGGGGCTGGACTGTCCCTATCTGGGGCATGCTTAGTTTCATCCTCAGCTATTCCGGTGCACTAAGTTGCATCTTTTGAAAATACTAGCTATAAAGGCAATGCTAAAAACTGGATTGTGCTGATGACTCGGTCAATAATACGTAACTCTTGCTTCTGAAACAACAGGGAGCCATATGTGGCCACTTCTTCCTCCTTAGTTTACCCTTGTGGGTTCAGGGTGCTCCCTGAGGAAACATCATAATTTCTCCAAAGAAGCAAGACTGTATACTACCCTGTGGAATGCCCCAGCATTTTTACATCCCGCTGACTTATTTGCCCCTTGAATACTGAGCCCTTCTTTACCATTTATTGTAATGACATAAAGTGGTTCATTTGTTCTTTATCCCAAAGTCACCTGTGCAATAGGCATCCCACATTTTCATATATGGCATTTAGTACAGAGAAAGTGGAGGATACAAAAAGAGGTGACAGAAAAAGAAGATTCTTGTTTCATTTCTATTAAGAAATACAAACTGACCACAAAACAGCAGATGGCTTCTCTTTATAATGTTAAAGAAGAGAGACTTAGAAATCATTCCATGTGGTTAAACTTAAGGGCAGTGAACAATGACTTTGCTACAATATTCTTAGGAATTACTTCGTTTTTATGAGCTGGTGAACAGTGCAAGCCAAACCTTAGCTTTGGAACCTTGTCTAATGCTAGTTACAGAGATCTTTATGCTTGTTGTACATTTCCACTCGTCCCACTTCAGTTCCTAGAGTGTTTTTATTGTTGTTGTTTATTTACTTATATTCTCTGTCCCTTTTTTAGCCAATGTCTATTTGATTGAAAAAAAATTACAGAAAAACTTATGAGCATTGCACAGAGATTACTTTTAAGTATAGAGTACAGAAAGAGAAATTTCCATGAACAAACATGATTAGTCCCACTTCAGTTCCTAGAGTGTTTTTATTGTTGTTGTTTATTTACTTATATTCTCTGTCCCATTTTTAAGCCAATGTCTATTTGATTGAAAAAAAAATTACAGAAAAACTTATGAGCATTGCACAGAGATTACTTTTAAGTACAGAGTACAGAAAGAGAAATTTCCATGAACAAACATGATAAATTGAAGATGTGATTAAATACATTACAATAATATTGGGCCTAATAATTAGATGAATATGACTGAGTTAAGGGAACAAATAACTTCACTCTAGTGTCACAATTCATTATTTTCAAAAACTGTAATACCTAGAAAGAAATGCAAATAAAATTTCAAATTAACTGATGACAAAAGCAAAACATACATTAGTCACCTGAAAATTGGGGGTGCTCGAGGTTAACCCTAAGTGAGAAGAATGTTAAATTTAATGTCATTTCATCTAACAGTAACTATCCCAAGAGTATCAGACCGACCCATTTTTTCTCTTTGCATCTAGGTGCTATAAAATTTAAAATGTCCACTTGTATGGTACTTGACAGTGTTGATTTTTTTTTTCATAATCTCATCTGATCTTTACAAAAACCAACTAGGGGGGAGGAAGAGCACTTATCATTCTCATATATTTAAATAAGCAAACTGAGGCTCAGAACAGCCAAGTGATTTGCCCCATGCCACACAACCAGAGCATGGTGGAGGTGGGCTGACACGCAGGTCAGCCAGCCTAGGTGGTCAGTTCTGCTTCTTTTTGGCCACGTGGCTGCGATTCTTCTCCATTTGATTCATTTCACACGGAATGCTAATGATGTGCCTGGGGAAAAATCCACTCTATACAAAGGCTGTTTCTTTTACATTTATTTTTATTTTCTTTTTAACAATTATTATTGTTTTAAGAGTAATGACTGAATTTCTTTTACAATGAAACCATTGCACGTTTCTGTGCAAAATAAAAATATCAACCTACCCTTTTACGGAGTTTTTCTGCAGCATCAAGCTCAGCTTTAATAGTCTTATCAAATTTATTTAAAAGTTTAGGCTTCTTTTTCTTAACTGAAAGAAAAAAGAGGTTTTTATTTTTAATTTTTTTGGTCTAAAAATAGCAATTAAGAAGAGTGATTTATAAGTAGTGAGAAACCCAGCACTGGTCTCGAACATACAACTGCAGGAGCAAGCACAGCCCAGGCTCACCTTCCTTCTCCCCCAGATGGTATGCCGAAGTCAGTACTGAAAGGGAAGACGTCGTGGCCCTTACACGCACAAAGGTATTCCTGGGAAATTGGGTGGATACCGCTATCCTGAAAAACTCAGGGATACTGGCTTAGTCTCTGGAATGAAAATGGTAGGTATGATTTGTAAACTCTCATGATCAACTTCTTGGCTAAGTCCAAAAGATTGCTTAAGATAGTTCTGGAATATGTCCACAACTTTTTTGTGATACAGAGAGAGATAAATAAAACAGGATCATCACCGATCTACTACTCCAGCTACATTCCATACTTTATCCAAACTAGGTCACCCCATGTTCCCCAAATAAGCTTTGTGCTATTTCTTATGTTACTTTCTCTAAATAAAATGGCCTGTCTCTCTATCAGTCAAAAATAGGCCTATCCTTCAAAACTACTAGCTCAAAACCACATTCCTTATAAAGCTTTTCGTGAAATCACCCACAGTACTCAGTTCTCTCTCTCTTTTATTATAATCATTTGTGCACATATCTTCGTCCTTTTCCAAACCATCAACTCCTGCAGGGTGGCACATGTCTTAAAATACAGACTTAAAATCCCAGTGACCCGGAGCCTCCTCCAGGAAGGAAGTCACACCCAGAGGTGAGGCGGTCCAGCTGGTGCACACCTGGCAGTGCTTGTGGGATGGGTGGACGCTGAGTGCTCCCTGGAAGCCTCCGGTGACAAAGGTGGAGCTTGAAGGGTAAGCAGGATGTCCCAGATAGAGAAGGGACAGATTTAGGGGAACAGAGCAGAGTGGGAAGGATAGAGAGAACTGAGAACAATCAGAAGAGAACTTCCTCCGTTTTCTGACATTAAACCTACAAACCTGATAGCTTCCGCCTTATCCAGTAACAGAGGAAGAGGGGAGGGGCTCCTGTGCCTTCTGAATGTCCCCTCACTCCAGCTCTCCACTGAGCACTGAATAATGCTGAGATCTCTGCCATCTCAAAGCAAATAAACACAGGCAAACCTCAGCCTACCCTCCTCTGCTAGCCATCCACTCCCCCGACCCTCACAAGGGTGCCTCTTCACTACCCACCCTCTCGGAGCTGACTTCCTCA
>NW_007736421.1:36611-39224 GCF_000696425.1 Galeopterus variegatus | reverse complement strand
CCCACCAGAGGGATTTAACAACTTAATTTTCAAACTGAGCTACAAAGTAACTAATTCATTTTGTCCTGCATTACAAAAATCATAAATCCAAGCACCTACGAACACAGATGCCTCACACTTGGTAGATCAGAAATAGAACTTGCCATGCCGCACACACATACTCTCTCGCATTTGCCCTATTTCAGAGAACAGCGCTCTGTTCACCCATGTGTCCAAATCAGAAACCTGGTGAGGAAAGGCAAGGAAAAGCAAGGAAAACAAGGGCAGAGAAGGAACACATGGAATTATGCAAACGAAGACTGAACGGAGTCGCTGCTGTTCCTTAAGAATCACTTTGCGCCCGTCACCGTGTGGGTGCTTTACATACATGTATGGTGTTTTATTCTCTCAGCCTCCCTGACACCAGGAATATTACTTCACAGATAAGACCACTGAGGTTCCCAAAGGGTTAGTTACCTTGACACCTCCCCTCTCTTACCCCCATGGAGGAAGCAGACACTTACTTCTCAGTTTCTAAGAAAAGGAAGTTTCCTAAAAACCCTTAGCCTCCTGCCTCTCCCAACAAGAGAGGTGATATGACTTTTCTGCCTGCAGGGCTGAGGAAGGAGCATGCTTATTTCCCTCAGTCCGACCCCATCCCTGCCTCTTAAGAGCATGCGTGTGCAGAGCTGATCACACCTTTTGCAGGGAAAAGCTCCCATGTGAAAGAATTAGTACTGTTCCATACTGGAGTGGATGTACATGTCCAGTTCTGGGGTTCAATATTAAGAAATCTGTTATTTCTGATTATCCAAGTCCCATCCTTTGATTCAGCTATCGTCAGTAATAAAGTTGACACTTTGATTACTTATACATTACTTATGCATTTTTAATTGTTTATTTCACCTTCCTTTTCTCCCCTCCCTGAACCCCAGTCCCTCTATTATTGAAAACCATGCGTCTAAAGCAGAGACAAAAAATAGCGAATAATGGGCTTTCTCAACCGCACTGTCAGCATATGCGATTACCATCTATGCTGATACGGAAAATGAATGGACATTTGACTAAGATGTGGACTCACGATGGGGGAGTCTGTCTTGTCCACTCAGGACTGACTTATGTCTCTCAATTGCTCATTCTGCTTTTGTAGAAGTATCTGTCAGCTGAATGACAGCAGGACTTCCAGGAAAGCCTGGTGTGCACCAACAGAGAGAGTTTTATTGCTGGCATCACTGGTTTTCCCCAACGTGTCCCCTGTGTTATAAAGGTCAAGTTAACATGAGATTTATTTACAAGAAAAAAAGAAAACAAAACCATTGGTAGTCTAGGACATTCAAAATAGCCAACAGTAAAATAATATACTTGTTAACAAGCCATACTGTGAGTGTCTTAGTGTCACAATATTCAATAACAGCACAAAAATAGACCAAATATTAAAAATCTCATAGCACTGGCTCCCAAGAAATTACTTTGTCCCATCTTTTCCTATGTCTTCATATTTAATAGCTTCTAACCATTGCTCCTCTCTTTGAAATTCAAGTTTTATCCTATCATGACTTTTTATTTTTAAGTTTATAAAACACCTGAAGCAATTTTCCCAATTGTAAAAAAATACAGATAAATCCCTTCCTTCTTGTTCTGGGAAGCACATGGTCTTGCCCTAGAAACCACAATGGGTCCTTGTTCTGGTTAGTGATGGGACCCAGGAGAATTCTCTGCAGCTCTATGGACCTCAGTTTTCTCACCCCCAAATGGGTGACTTGGGCTGGTTGTCCTTGGAAATCCTGTGCTTCTCATTTTCAGATGATTTATATAATGTTAATAGTCTTTCACAGTAGATCTATAAGGTACTGAAAGAGATTATTAATTTTGTTAAATTTAGATTTTTCAAAATGGTTTAGGAGGAAGCTATCTATGCTATATTAAAGATTCATTTTTTTTAATCACTGCCATTACAAATGTTTACTCTTTTCCAAAAGCATAAAGAAAGAAAGGAGACCAGTTGCATTTCAAATCCTTACTTCCCTTGCCATGCTGTGGCTAAAATATTAACAGCAAACAAACAAAAAACCAGAAAAAAAAAGGAAAATAAAGGAATAGTTGAAGGCATGAAAAAAGCACTAACGATACATATTCAAATTAATGCTGACTCCATTTCATTTCCACTTAGTCCGTGGAAGAAAATGTTTTACACAATGGGGCATAGGAAGAAGTTGACCACCAATGAAAACTGACACAGAATCTTCACATCATTCTACGTCCTAAGACTGTTCTATTGACGACAGTGAAGAAAACAGCAATTTCTGCCACAAGACACTGAAAAGCAACAATGTTCTAACCAGCCTCCCTGCCTCCAGTCTGTTCCCCGGTTCTATGCTGAGATCTCAGAGGATCTTTCTGAAACACAATCTATCCGGGTCACTGCATTGCTTAAACCACTCATGGATCCACAGATCATATAAGATAAATGCCAAATCCCTTGGAATGCCGTCCAAACAATCCTGCTCCTAGTTCACCTACCCAAGAGAAATGAAAACATACTTCATAAAAACATACACAAAGACCCATATGTGAATATTCACTGCAGCATTGTTAATAGCCAAAAAGTAGAGAAAGCCCAAATATACACCAATT
>NW_007736421.1:26798-36042 GCF_000696425.1 Galeopterus variegatus | reverse complement strand
CCCCCCCCCCCCCCCATAAACCTGCTGGGAGGTAATTCAAACTTAACTATGCTTAAGAGGCTTCTCCCTGCAGGAAGCCAGGCAGGGAGGTAAGTGGGGGAAAGCATGCTATTCTAGACCCTCCTAGGCCCGCAATGACATTTATACATTTTTCTTATTTAATATCCCAGCTGCCTTTCCCACTCCTGACTGCCCTTGTCCTTTCCTTATCAGTCATCCAGCCCTTCAAGCACCCTACTCTCGAACTACTCCAAAGCATTGGCCATTCTTCAGTGTGTGACTCTCTACACAGTAGGCTTCAGGCTTTGGAGCCCCAGAACTTTGGACCGCCACCAGCTATGTTCACTTGTTGATTCATTCACTCAAGTATTTGTTAAAATGCCCCTATTCTAAGTATTGTTGTAGGTGCTGGGAATTCAACAGGACCCTTCTCAAGGGGGGTTTATAGTCTTATTGGGGATAAAGATTTAAATGGATAATTCATGCTTTGTTTAGAATAAAACAGGTAATTGTAAGAGTGGACTAGGAATGGTACTAACCTATTTGGGAGGAGAAAGGTAAGTCTTTCTGGGGAAGTGAGGACTTAAGTATACCCAGGTAGAGGCAGCATTCCAGCTAGAGGAAAGGGTATTTATTTTGTAATTCAATCACAATCAGGAACTTGAACTTTTATCATTAGTTACTTTTCTTGTAAGTAAAAGGCTAGAAATCTCCCCCGCTTGGATGCTGGGGTTTGGTGCATGTAGTTACATTTCTCATTATGGGAATTTCTAGAATTTGGGGCTTTCTACAATTTCAGAAAGCTGAAGGTAGAGATAACTACTGCTCAGGGACCCTGGGCACTGACTCGCTTTCTTTCCAAGTCTGGTCTGAGATAGGGCCTCATTATGCTCAGCCTGTGCAAGAGCCAGGAGAATCCAAGTGCACGCTCAGGGGTACGAGGTTTTTGAGAGAGGATACATGCTATTAAGGGGGCAGTGGCACACCAAGAACTGGGCTTTTGAAAAAATGCATGACAAAGAGTGGACAGCTGTGGCCCCCCATCCACACCCCACCAAAGGCCTCTAGATGCCCAGAGAAGCCACCCTGAGGAACATGGTGTCTGCTCCCACCCCCAGCTGCCATTTTGCTTCTGAAACATTTTGTATTGCTGATTGAATAAGAACCTTATTTGATTTTGTGTGTGCATGTTTGTGCGTGTGTGTGTGAATTTCTACCAATTTGCAGCCCACCTGAAGGGCTGTACTTCTTCAAAGGAAATAATGTGCATCCTGAGCTCTTTCACAGGTGTGCTGCTTTGAACCAGCTTTACTGCTTGTTAAAAATTGTCTCCATTTTCCTCTCCTGTTACCCGTCTGTAAAGCAGTCTACATTTCCTTTACTCAGCCTCTCCAATATGGCATGCTCGTGACTCTTCTCATGGTGTTTTCTCTGCTTGAAAAACCTTTCCCTTTATTTCTACCAANCCCCTATTCTAAGTATTGTTGTAGGTGCTGGGAATTCAACAGGACCCTTCTCAAGGGGGGTGTATAGTCTTATTGGGGATAAAGACTTAAATGGATAATTCATGCTTTGTTTAGAGTAAAACAGGTAATTGTAAGAGTGGACTAGGAATGGTACTAACCTATTTGGGAGGAGAAAGGTAAGACTTTCTGGGGAAGTGAGGACTTAAGTATACCCAGGTAGAGGCAGCATTCCAGCTAGAGGAAAGGGTATTTATTTTGTAATTCAATCACAATCAGGAACTTGAACTTTTATCATTAGTTACTTTTCTTGTAAGTAAAAGGCTAGAAATCTCCCCCGCTTGGATGCTGGGGTTTGGTGCATGTAGTTACATTTCTCATTATGGGAATTTCTAGAATTTGGGGCTTTCTACAATTTCAGAAAGCTGAAGGTAGAGATAACTACTGCTCAGGGACCCTGGGCACTGACTCGCTTTCTTTCCAAGTCTGGTCTGAGATAGGGCCTCATTATGCTCAGCCTGTGCAAGAGCCAGGAGAATCCAAGTGCACGCTCAGGGGTACGAGGTTTTTGAGAGAGGATACATGCTATTAAGGGGGCAGTGGCACACCAAGAACTGGGCTTTTGAAAAAATGCATGACAAAGAGTGGACAGCTGTGGCCCCCCATCCACACCCCACCAAAGGCCTCTAGATGCCCAGAGAAGCCACCCTGAGGAACATGGTGTCTGCTCCCACCCCCAGCTGCCATTTTGCTTCTGAAACATTTTGTATTGCTGATTGAATAAGAACCTTATTTGATTTTGTGTGTGCATGTTTGTGCGTGTGTGTGTGAATTTCTACCAATTTGCAGCCCACCTGAAGGGCTGTACTTCTTCAAAGGAAATAATGTGCATCCTGAGCTCTTTCACAGGTGTGCTGCTTTGAACCAGCTTTACTGCTTGTTAAAAATTGTCTCCATTTTCCTCTCCTGTTACCCGTCTGTAAAGCAGTCTACATTTCCTTTACTCAGCCTCTCCAATATGGCATGCTCGTGACTCTTCTCATGGTGTTTTCTCTGCTTGAAAAACCTTTCCCTTTATTTCTACCAAGAATACTCTATATTTCAACTTTTGAGACCTAGTTTAAATGCAATTTCTTCTATCAAGTCATCTAAGACATCTTCATGCAAAAAAGAAGAAAAACAGGAAAACTTTTTTGTGTTGATATAACATTTGTTTCTAGAAAAAGCAAATTTCTCAGACTGTAAGTTGGCTTTATGTATAGTACTCACCTGTGCTCTCCACCCCCCTTCCCCAGCTCCACCCCTTGCTGGATTGTTAATTTCTCTGGGGAAAGAACTGTGTCTTGCTCATTTCCAGTATTACTTACTTATTTCCAGCATTTAGCACACGGCCTCTCCTACAGAAAGTCCTGAACAAATGTTTCTGAAGGCATGAACGTATGCAATCATGAAAGAATCAAGACATTCCAGAAAGCGGTATTTCAATGTCAATGCACATGTGCCTGGGTTACAGACTTAAGTATAAAGGACTAACGACTGATATGTAGTGCTTCTCAGGACACTCTGGGAGGCCACTAGGGCAGCTGCTCCTAGCTCTGAATAAAGTCTAATAATTTTTTACCCATGGCTCCCAGGATCTTTTCCTATTACCTAGCTCGTAGACCTGTGTGTGAAGGGTTTGTGACCCAGTATGTACGATGGGCTCGAGGGGTCTGTGAGCCCTGGCCCTAGCTTTACAATTGGCATAGTCAGCAGGATTCTGAGCAGGTACAGGAGCTAATAGTCCCTTGGGAGAAGGAGGAAATGTGGCTACTCTTGAGTATGTCGTGCCCAATGGCCACTTTCCTGTTGACTGGGATCTGGTTGCTGCTTACTATACTGAAGTCAGCATAGACCAGGCACTCCATGAAGCAGTACAGCTTTGAGATTTGCAGCAGAAAGCCCCTTGGGAGGAGGAGGAAATATGGCTATCCTTGAATATGTGGTGTCCAGTGTCCACTTTTCTGCTGACCTGAATCTGGCTACTGCTCACTATACAAGCCAATCGAGACTTGCAGCAGAAAGCAGAGTAGTTGGAAGCACAGATACTTGTTGTGGAGGGTGATGTGTAGCGACTGGTCATCCCTGCTTCTCATACCAGGGAGGATGACAAACCTAGTGGTGAGTTGGAGGAGACCGTGCGTACCCAGGCATGACCTGTTGTGCATCAGAAAATGAAGCAACAGCAGCCTATGGGACCAGGCAGACAACTGGTGGGCAATCCACAGGTGACCCAACTCACCACCTATGTCCTATATACCCAGGTCGAATTAGTTGACTTGGGGAGACAGTTCTGGCAGAAACAGAGGGAGTCCCTGGCTGTCGCAGTTATGGGACCTAGGGGTAGATAGTGTGATATGCTCTGGTGAGGAGATGGAAAGGTTGGCCTCCATTACCACACAACCATCCCTGAGAGAGTGGCTACAGAATAGTCACAGATATGTACAAGGGCCAGGTAATCACTCCTTAATGGACTGGGTGAATGCAGCTGCCCAAACCATGTGGGCAGATACTGGAGAACTGCCCCAAATTGTGAGTAAATGGCAAACATATGCCGAGTTGGTTCAAATAATTTGGGAGGTGGGGATGAGGCAGTCCATGTTTAATGTGAACACCCGTGGCCCAGATGATGAATGTTTTATAGGCAGCATGAGAGACATAGTGCTGCAAAATGCCCCATCAATGTCTTTTGGGTCACTGACGGCCATACTGGCCCCATACATCGGTCGTCCTATACATGAGGTAACGACCGTGATAGCCAGCTTGGGTGAAATAGAAGAAAGCAGACAAGCAAAAGGGATCCGAAAGGTTGCTAAGACCAAACCCCCAAGAAATGCTCGAGATATTTTATCCTGAGGGGATCAAGCAAGACCAGCCATAAGCAGATGTGGCTTGACTTGCTTGCAGCAGGGGTTAATAGCAAGAAAATTGACTGGCAACCAAATATGGTCCTGTTTGCCTTGTGGCAGCAATTGCACCTGGAACAGTTTTTCACTAAATGTCCAGAAACAGGTAGCAAGGTATGCCCAGAGGATTTAAAGGATTTTTTGGTTGCTCCCGAGGAAGTGGATGAACTATTCCATTTTGATTAGGGAGCAGGCCAAGGTGCTTGTCTTTTGTGGACAGGCAAGGACCAGAGGCCTCACCCTGAATTGGCAATACATTGGTCAAGGACAAATGTGCAGCACGTATTAGTGTTGGTGTATATGGGTGTATAATGTGGCCTGATATATGCAACCTAGATAAGTTTCCAGAGGCCACAGTTCACGTAGATGGCTATAGAGGACATACTATTGAACTCCAAGCTGTGTCATTGTCATTGGGCATAGGATGATTGCCCCCTTGTATATATGCTGTATATGTATCCCCAGTAGTTGAGTACATCTTGGGTATGTATGTACTTTATGGTTCGCACCTGCAAACAACAATTGGAGAGTTTTGGCTGCGAATACGGACAGTAAAGCCTGTGTTACGGGGATATTCTAAACATGACCCGCAGGTGTTACCCAAGCCAAGACATTTAGTTAATGTAAAGCAGTATCGCCTTCTGGGAGGACATACACAGAAAGGTGCCACTATATTGGAGTTTGACAAAGTTGGCATTATTCGTCCAGCTCATAGACCATCTAATGCTCCTGTATGGCCAGCAAAAAAACCTGATGTTACCTGGAGAATGACTGTAGATTATCGAGAACTAAAGAAAGTAGTGCCTCCTTTGCACGCAGCCATGCCTTCAGTTCACGACTTGATGGATCAGCTGACGACTCAGCTTATCATTACGTATTGGACCTTGCAAATGCTTTTTTCTATATTACAGATCTCGTCTGATAGCCAAGATCAGTTTGCCTTCACCTGGGAAGGGAGGCAGTGGACCTTTCATGTAATGCTCCAAAGTTATCTGCATAGCCCAACCATCTGTCATGGTTTAGTGGCTGGGGACCTAGCCAAGTGGACTAGGCCCAGCACAGTTACAATGTTTCACTACATTGATGATGTTACTAACCTCTGATTCTCTTGCAGATTTAACCCAGGCAGCTCCAATGCTGCTAAGTCACTTGGAACAATGTGGGTGGGCTGTGAACACAGCCAAAGTGCAAGGACCTGGGCTCTCAGTCAAATTCTTGAGAGTGGTCTGGTTGGGTAAGACGAGAGTCATCCCAGAAGCTATTAGAGACAAGATACAGGCATACCCTTGACCCACAACTGTAGCTCAGCTACAGACATATTTGGGACTTCTGGGGTATTGGAGAGCTTCTGTACCCCATATGGCCCAAATAGCACACCCAGTATATGCACTGACAAAGGAGCCCTCTGAGATTGGACTGAGGAAGTAGAATGGGCTTACCAGGCTACAAAAATGGCAATACAACAAGTACAGGCTTTACGAGTGGCTGATCCCACTAAGCCTTTTGAATTAGACGTACATATAACCCAAGAGGGGTTAGGATGGCGTTTGTGGTAGAGACAAGACTGATTCCAAACACCTGTAGGATTCTGGTCTCAACTCTTGAAGGGCGCTGAAGTGCATTATTCTCTAATAGAGAAACAGTTAGCAACTGTGTATGTTGCCTTGATGTTCACTGAAGCTATCACAGGGACTGCCAAAGTCCTAGTAAGGATGACATACCCCATACTAGATTGGCTGCACATGTGGGCAACGACCCCTAAAACAGGCATAGCTCAGACTCCCACTCTTTCTAAATGTGGAGCATATATAGAACAAAGAAAAACTGTGTCAACGAGTCCTCTGTTCAGAGCTGCAAACTGTGCTAGGACCAGTAGAAGTTATGGAGGAAACTTTGATGCAACCCTTACCGATGGAGGTGGAGGCTACACCTTTCCATGAGGGACACTGACCTATCACAGAGCAAGCTTGGTAGACAGATGGCTCTAGCATGGGACCCTCAGCATCGTGGACAGCTGTTACTGTCCAGCCATTAACAGACATCATGTAGTATGAAAATGGCACAGGGCAAAGCAGTCAATGGGCTGAATTGAGAGCAGTATGGATGGTGATAAAAAATGAGCCTGGGCCATTAACCATCTGTCCTGACAGCTGCGCTGTGTACAAAGGTTTAACCCTTTGGATTTCTACTTGGGAATGTCAACAGTGAACAGTAGGCCACCGACCCCCATGGGGACAAGCCATGTGGCAAGAGTTATGGGAATTGGGACATGAGAAAGAAGTGACTCTTTTCCATGTCACAGGATGCTTCCTCTTAGCCAGTCTGGGCAATGATGAAGCAGATTCCTTGGCTAAGGTAAGATGCTGCAGAGAGCCCCAGCCGTTGAAGTGGCCCAGTGGTTACATTGACAAATGCAGCATGGTGGCAGCAAAACCATGTGGATGGCGGCTTGAAGAAGGGCCCTGCCTATAAAATGAGAAGATGAAGTGAACACCTGTTGTCTGTCTAGTATGTGCTCAAGAGAGTCCACACCCCCCACGGGTGCCCCATACAAATGGGCAAATAACTCGAGGAAGGGTGCCCTTGACTTGATTGCAAGTGGACTTTGTCGGACCACTGCCAAGGTCAGAGAATTTCAGATACATCTTCACTGCTGTTGATACGGCTACTGGTCTTTTCTGTTTGTATGGCCTTGTAAGGCTCCAGACCAGGTAAACACTGTGAAGTCATTGAATAGCCTTACGGCCACGTATGGTTGGTCTGTGGTTGCAGAGAATAATAATAGAACCCACTTTACTGGACATGAGGTTCAGAAATGGGCTTTCCAGTTGTCCATTCAGTGGAAGTTACATATGCCGTATCATCTACAGGCAGCAGGAATGACTGAATGGTACGATGGTCTTTTAAAAAAGGGACTAAGACTATCTGCCCAATCCCCATCCCTGAAGGGGTGGACACAGCAGTTATGGCCGACAGGATTCTAAATGAGAGACCTCACAAAGGCGGACCCTCTGCAGTAGAAGCTCTGTTGCATAGGGCCGCAGCACCTATACAACTGCAAGTCACTACTAAAGATAAGTTTTTGAAGCCAGGGTATGGTGAGAATGGAAATATTCTCTTACCGGCCCCAAGCTGTTTGCAACAGGGACTGACAATACAATGGGAATGGCCTTGGAGAATAGAAGCCCCCTATATACACAGGGAAGGCCTAATAGGGCCTTCAGGGAAAGGATTAGAAGAAGACTTCCAAGTTTCACCTTGGGTGACAAGTACCTGGCCTCCTCAAGTAAAGGTAACATGGCCTGGAACAGAAAAGTGCTCTATTCCAAAGGGCACATTTGTATTATCATACAGCCAATTATGAGTTCCCCTCTACTGTTACATGTAGAACCTACAGGTCCAACCGTGCTAGTGGAGAACGTATGGTATCATAAACCAGGTAAGATACCTATTCCTGCAACCATCCTTTCTCAGGTTAGCAAACTGGCATGTTTCCTACCAGAGGGGCGAGAACTCCCCCTACTGATACCAATAACCCTTCTGTCTTTTCGCCCATAGTTTTCTGGCTGCGGGCACCACAGTCGACTGGGAACATACATGTTTTCATGTGGCCAATGTGTCAGCCTACTGAATAGGCGCTGAACTGCCCATCGGTCTGACTACAGAATTCCCATGGAAAATCACTCCAGTGATGACTACTAACCAGACATGTGCGGCTAATAGTTGAAAGGACAGAACTACAGGACAAGCCTTAAGGCATACTGAACAGACATTAGACTATATAAACGTAAGGGTCATTTATCCTCACTAAGGGAGCATCACAGAAGATTCTGAACGTGCAGATTGTACAGCAAGGGACCCTGCGGGGGTGGATTGTTGGGAAAATACAGGAAAATGGTCAGGGCCCCTCAGAGGTTCAGAATCTTGCCAAGCATTTGATATAAATATGCATGTGCGCCCAGGTGTTCCTTGGTTATTGTCTAATGTAATTGCACATGCGCACCCAGGTGTCTGGATTACGGACTTAAGTATAAAGGACTAACAGCTCTGATACATAGTGCTTCTCGGGATGCTCTGAGAGGCCATTAGGTGGCAGTTCTTAGCTCTGTATAAAGCCTAATAATTTTTTACCCATGGCCCCCAAGTCCTTTTCCTATTACCTAGCTCATAGACCTGAGTGTGAAGGGTTTGTGACCCAGTCTGTACAACAGGCTCGAGGGGTCTGTGAGCCCTAGCCCTAGCTTTACAATAAGCAACCACGATACAGCAGGAACTGAGGGTAGCTTACTTTATAAAGAATTCTAATCCAAGACATTTCAATGGACAGCAGTGGTGGGGACAGAGGAGGAAGATAAGGAAAAGAAACTGCGTGTGCCATAATCCCTACCAAAGATCTTATGGAAAATGCTGACATTTATTTCACGTTTTGCTTCATTTAAGTTTTTCTGTACATTTAGCAATTTATGATACAAATGGCAGAATATGAGACACAACTAACCCGTAAGTTCTCAGATTGCAAAGTTCAGCTCATTTTAGTAGGACGTAGAAACTTCACAAATCAGCTTGCTTTTATGTTCTGATTCACTGCTTAGCACCTTATCAATTCTTTCCTGACAATAGTTGACATTTACTGAGCATTTTCTCTGCTAGACATGTGTGACACACCCAGGCTGCACAAATTGGAAATAGTAGGAGCCAAGACTGGAGCTTGGGGCTGACTCCAATGTCTATGCTCTTACCCATTGTGCTGTTATCTCTGGTGTCTGGCCCAGAACTGAAGAAACTAGGGTGTTCCTAAGGCTTCGGGAGGATGACAGAGTGGAATTAAGTGTTAGC
>NW_007736421.1:24688-26248 GCF_000696425.1 Galeopterus variegatus | reverse complement strand
TGAAGAAACTAGGGTGTTCCTAAGGCTTCGGGAGGATGACAGAGTGGAATTAAGTGTTAGCCTAAGTATTATGTTGTAAAGGAAGTAGTTGAACTTTGTATTACTTGTCTCTAGGATAAAGGTAGTTAAATAACCACAATAATTTCCCTTCATTTTGTGTCTCAAAGGCCCAGCACCAACACATTACACAGATGCATGCTGGCATGGCAGGTGGGTCACAGGGCATGAGTCTGGAGGCCAGCGTGTGAGCCTCAGGTCTGCTACTGCTGAGGTGACTTGCTTAATCCCGCTGAGCCCCTTTCTTCCTCCGTGAAATAGGGATAACATGTGACCCCCTCCTACCTACTGTAGAGGATAGTCAAGGAGCATAAAACATCATAGAAATGTTTATTATGGCTTCCAGCGACAGTATCTTATTTCTACTTTAAAAGTATGCTCTTCAATTAAATGAAAAATGTATATGACCCACCTTATTAATAAATTTTTGAGGAATTTTTTTTGTTTTTTAAAAGATAGCAGATTTGATCTACAAACATTTCCCTGGCAGAGATTTTGGGTAACTAATAACTCTACCACACTACATCTGCATGCAGTTTGTATTTCCTCGGTAAACAAAGGACTAAAGAGCTATGGGGCCACACTGCATGCAGGCATTTCAAAAGTTCATGGAAAGATTCACTTTATCTTTCAATTCTATTTTTTCCACAAACTTTCTGATATGCCCTCCTACCTCCCTTGCTCCCCAAACTCTATTATGTGTTTCCAAGCAGAACCATATCAAACATAAAAGACTGCTTTTTGTTATACGTATCCAAAAGTGGAATTGGATGAAAAATCATCTAAAAAGCAAAGTAATTTAATGGAAAATTAACTCCAAAATAAAATATGGAAGAAAAATGTGCTCTGTATCTGACTGAGATCCAGCTTGAAGCTTCGAAAGTCATGTAAAGCAACTTTATTGCAATATTATTCATGGTAATTAACAGTTAATCCAAGACAGAACCTACTAATATTTTAATCTTCCTATATTAGAGTTAGAAGTGAATTTTGATTTTCTTTTTAAAACCACTGACTTCAATATAAGAAGAAAATCTCTACTCTGAATTTGTCTGACAATGATAAAAAAAAAAAAGAAGAAGAAAACAATAGAGCCAAACATTCAAGAATTCAAGAATCCCCTATTGAGATTTTTGGTGAAATTCTATCTGCTGGGCACAGGAAAAGCAAGCCCGGATCTACCAGTGTTCCTACAAGGCACAGGCAGGGGACGTGGGGAGGGGCCTCGGTTCTTTTCTCTTTCATTTAAAAGTGGGAATTGTGCAAGCTACTCCCTACTGCTCCGCTTCACACTGGGCTCTGAAATAAACCTGCTATCCTATCCAGAGAGGGGGCCACGTTATCTGCTGCTGAGAAACCCAACCAGCAGACAGTCATGGAAGTGTGTCTGCCACGAGCCTTTGTTTGTATTATCACTAGGTGATGAAGGAAAATTAATGTGCTTGATCCAAAAATAACCCCTTGTGAGGCTTCTTTCTCTAATGCTATCTACTTGGTAGGTAA
>NW_007736421.1:21997-23674 GCF_000696425.1 Galeopterus variegatus | reverse complement strand
CCTAACTTATGACAGGTTACAAATTTAAAAGTGGTGAGGGTTGTTTTAATCACGTATATACGCAGCAGCAGGAACAAGCAGACAGACTGGAAGTAATAACGGTGACAGAAACATCACCTGAAATGAGTCCCACTCAAACAGCATTGCAATACGGGTCAAATTGTGTAGAGGCAGTGTGTATATTTCAGCAGCCCCAAGAAGCATCACAGCATGATACGATAACTGATGTTCATTAAAAAGAGCATCATAGACTTTAATCACCAGGGAAAACTAAATTGTGTGCAGCATACATTTTAAAAAGGGAGAGATACGTTAAAATGTATTTAGAAAAGTATCTACCAAATTTTATTTTTTAAAATAGTGCTTAAAGATATTTAAAGTCACCTTTAAGTATTTGTTTCTATGAAATACTGATTTCTCAGTAATGTTAAATAAAACAATTTCCAAAACTGGCTATGGATCTGTATCTACAGGGAAACTTGGAACAAAATTAGATGTTCCCAAGCCTACTATTTAAAAAAAAAGCTACAGGTGATTTTGCTCTGCAACATCTCTGATATATCTAGAGATTAGTATATATTACATGAATGAATAATTTAGGTATTTTTAAGCTTTGTTCAGATGTCAACAGGGTCTATATGTTTGATTGGGGTTTATCGGTATTGATATGGACTGGCCTCCATTGTTATTTTAAGACAGAAATTACATGAGATTCATATTTTTTTTAGATATCATCTGAGATTTCACCAAACACAAGTGGAAATTTTNGCCACGAGCCTTTGTTTGTATTATCACTAGGTGATGAAGGAAAATTAATGTGCTTGATCCAAAAATAACCCCTTGTGAGGCTTCTTTCTCTAATGCTATCTACTTGGTAGGTAAGTGCTCCTGGGAGAAGCAGTGAATTTGGGCAACTCTTGGGAGACGCTCTTTCCTGCCAGGCTTTTGCTGCAGATTGGTGGGAAGACTGGATGGCAGGCGGCCCTCCCTTGCCTCCTACAGCTAAGGAATAATAGACTTTTGTTTTCCTCAGAATTAAAAATCAACTACACATCAGCAGGAGGTCAATATACAAAGCTTAAACCAAACAGTCAACATAATACTTTTCAGCTGAGAGACACTAACAACTACAACATGTAAACATTATATAAAGGGCAACTGTTTTCATCTGCCCCCTCTATCGAGATGATGGGAGAGTCAGCTGAGAGCGCTCAGTGGCGCCAGCAAGGATTCCAGTTTATTAAATGCAGTTGGCTGTCTCCCCATNGAGCGCTCAGTGGCGCCAGCAAGGATTCCAGTTTATTAAATGCAGTTGGCTGTCTCCCCATAGGGTTATTTTAATAAATTATACATCACTCCCCTTCTAGAGTAATAATCCTTTAACAGATGTGACCCCATATGTTATATTAGAGATTTCAGAGACGCTAAGTGATGCGTTTTCTATACCTAACGGGAACCCATTCAGTGCCAATGCCGTCCACAGCCTTAGCCACAGATGCTTCAGACCCTCTGAATTTCATCTGCATGTGCCTTGTTCCATGGGAAAATAGCCACCTTCTCCAAATTTTGTTTTGTAGATATAATTCTAACAATCTTGGTCTTCTGGCTTTCTGGCCCCTAACTTATGACAGGTTACAAATTTAAAAGTGGTGAGGGTTGTTTTAATCACGTATATAC
>NW_007736421.1:17796-20272 GCF_000696425.1 Galeopterus variegatus | reverse complement strand
AGAAGAGTTCCCCTTTCCCCACATCCTCATCAGCATTTGTTATTATCTGTCTTTTTGATAATAGCCAGCCTAACTGGGGTGAGATTATCTCTCAATGTGGTTTTCATTTGCATTTCCCTGATGACTAGTGATGTTATGCATTTCTTCAAGTAATTGTTGGCCATTTATGTGCCTTCCTTTGAAAAATGTTTATTCATCACCTTTGCCCATTTTTAAAATTGGGTTATTTGTTTTTCACCGTGTAATGGTTTCAGTTGCTTGTATATTCTAGATATTAGTCCGTTGTCAGATGTATAGTTTGCAAATATATTCTCCCACTCGGTAGGCTGTCTTTTCTCTCTCTTGATAGTTTCCTTTGCTGCGCAGAAGCTTTTTAGTTTGACATAAACCATTTTTCCATCTGTTGCTTGTGCTTTTGGGGTCTTATTCATAAAGTTTTTGCCCAGTCCTACTTCCTGAAATGTTTCCCGTATGTTTTCCTTTAGTAGTTTTAGTTTCAGGTCCTTACTTAAGTCTTTAATCCATTTTGAGTTGATTTTAGTATATGGTAAGAGGGGCAGGTCTAGTTTCACTCTTCTGCATATGGATGTCTAATATTATTGGTATTTTGATGGGGATTGCACTGAATCTATAGATTGCTTTGGGTAGTATGGACATTCTCACAATGTTGATTATTTCAATCCTAGAGCACAGAATGTCTTTCCACCTTTTTGTGTCTTTAATTAATTTCAATAGTGATTGGTAGTTCTCTTTGTAGAGATTTTTTACATCCTTAAATTGATTCCTAGGTATTTTATTTTTTGATGACTATTGTAAGTGAGCTTACTTTCTTGATTACTTTTTCTGGTAGTCCGTTGTTGGAGAATAAAATGCTGATTTTGGGGAGTTGATTTTGTATCCTGCACGTTACTGAAATTTTTAATCAACTCTAAGAGTTTTTTGGTATATTCTTCAGGTTTTTCCATATATTGGATCATGTCATCTGCAAACATGAACAGTTTGACTTTNTCCCTCTGTGACTGGCTTATTTCACTTAACATAATTTTCTCCAAGCTTATCCATGTTGCTGCGAATGGCAGATTTTTCATTTTTTCTTTTTTTAATGGCTGAGTAGTATTCTGCTGTGTATATATAAACCACATTTTCCTTATCAGTCATCCATCAATGGACATCTAGGTTGGTTCCATATCTTGGCCATTGTAAATAGAGCTGTCATGAATATAGGAGTGCAGGTATCCCTTCGACATGATGATTCCCAATCCTTTGGAAATAGACCCAGAAATGGGATTGCTGGGTCATATGGTACAACTTTCTGTAGTTTGAGAAACCTCCACGCTGTTTTCCATAGTGGCTGTACTAATTTACAGTCCCACCGACAGTGTAGAAGAGTTCCCCTTTCCCCACATCCTCATCAGCATTTGTTATTATCTGTCTTTTTGATAANATGAGATTCATATTTTTTTTAGATATCATCTGAGATTTCACCAAACACAAGTGGAAATTTTTAAAAACAATTCAAAAATCACAATGACAGAAATCCTGAGAGTGCCTTTTGAGTTTCACCCTGTGCTACAAGAATAAAAACCTAATATTACAGAATTTATTCATCTGGGTTTATTGGAGTGGGAGTAGACATGATAGGATGACCACAAACTTTCAACAAACAACCGAACTTTGAAAATTTTGGTCCTCAGGGAGTGAGAAATTGCTGCGTTTACTTGGGCAATAGCAGGATGATAAAGTGACAGATAACTATTTCTGATATTTTAACAAAATACATTTTTTAAATGGCAGGTTTCTTATTACAGACAAATGTGATTATAAATCAGTAACAGACATAAACCCATAATTTTTTTCTGCCACTCATCACCCCCATAATTTGATATAATGAAAAACAAAGTCATTACCTTTCTGAAATAGATGCAGTAAAAAATAATAAAGGAATGTTAAAAACTAAGTCAAAAACTAAGGTTGAAAGCAAACTTTAAAAATGAAATCAACTTTCTAAATATTTCCATATCATATATGAAACAATAGCTTGCAAGAATCTATACATCAGGTGATGAAAGGTAAGTGATCTGAGAGAGACAGGAATCAAATTTCTCAAACCAGTGATAAAAAGAGAATCCTAAAAACAGATAGAATAGACAGGTCACATACAAGAAAACAAAAATAAGAATGACAACAAATTTCTTACCAGTAAAAATACAAGGGAGAAAAGAGTGGAACAACATTTTTAAAGTACTAACAGAAGAAAAAGTCAACCGAGAATTCTTTTTTTTTTTTTGAATTATTTATTTACCTTGTGTCACCTTCAATATGAAATTTTAAAAAATTGATTATACATATTCACGGGGCACAGAGCTGACCATCAGCACCTGTGCCCAAGATGTGTTGATCAGATCAATACTATTAGCATGCCCACCACCTCAAATTGCAATTATTCCTGTGTCCCCCCAACCCCTCCCTCCCCCAC
>NW_007736421.1:0-14152 GCF_000696425.1 Galeopterus variegatus | reverse complement strand
CTGGATCCTGCCCCCTGTGTGGGTGGTGGGAGATCTGGCCGGGGCTTTTCCTTTCCTGTACCTCCCTCGTTGCGCCAGGTGGCACTGGGTCCTGCCTTCCCAGCGGGTGGTGGGAGGACGGCCCAGGGCTTTTCTCTGCCTTGGCCTCCCTGGCTTCAGTGGGCAGCGCTGTATCCTACCTTCCGTGCAGGCGGTGGGAGGGCTGGCCAGGACTTTTCCCTGACTCAGCCTCCCTGGTTGTGGCAGGCAGCACTGGGTCCTGACTTCTGTGCCGAGAATTCTACATCCAGCAGCACAGAAATCTTTCAAAAACAAAGGAGAAGTAAAGGCATTTTCAGACACACCAAAGATGAAAGAATTCACCACAAGCAGGCCTGCACTAGAAGATATGTTAAAGGACATCCTTCAGGAAGAAGGGAGATGATATCTACATGGGTAAATGTATGTTTACATTCCTAAATTTAAATCTATTTAAAATATAATTTATCTGTAAGAAAACAATTGTTTTAACACAATAATTGTTTAAACAAAAGCAATAACATAGCATGAGGTTTGGAGCTCATGTTAAANAAAAAAAAAAAAAAATTAACCCCAAATGGGACACAAACTTAAATATATAACCTAAAACCATAATACTTCTATAAAAAAAATGAGAAAAAATTTTTGTGACCTTGGGTTAGGAAAAAATCTCTTCGACATGACTCTGAGAGCATGAACTATATAAGAAAAAAATCATAAGTTACACTTCATCAAAATTAAAAAGATCTTCTGAAGCCGCTATTAATGAAAAGATAAGCCAGAGACTGGGAGAAAATATTTGCAAGCCATATATCTGATAAATGTCTTTTAAAAATAATATATAAAGAACTCTTAAAACTCGAGAATAACCACCCCACCACCAAAATATGGGCAAGATTTGAACAGAAACTTCACCAGAAAAGATATAGAATGAGTTCATGAAAAGATGTTCAACATTATTTGTCATTAGGGAAATGCAAGTTAAAACCAAAATGAGATACCACTACACACCTACTAGGAGGGATAAAATTAAAAAGATGGAGCATATCAAGTGTTGGTAAGAATGTGGAAGAACTGGAACTCCTGTACCCTGCTTATGAGAATGTAAAATTAAATTGTACATAGGCTTTGAAAAGAAGTTCAACAATTTCTTAAAAAGTGAAATATACACATACCATATGATCCAACCATTCCACTCCTAGGTATTTACCCAGGAGAAATGAAACCATGTGTCCACACAAATACCTGTACATGAATGTTCATAGCAGATTTATTTGTAATAGTCAAAAACTGGAAAAACCCAAATATCCATTAACAGGTAAATGATAAACAAACTGTATTATATCAATAAAATGGATACTATTTGTCAAAAATAATCAGTTACTACAAACTATAACATGGATGAGTCTTAAAATAATTATTGAGTGAAAGAAGTCAGACANTTACTACAAACTATAACATGGATGAGTCTTAAAATAATTATTGAGTGAAAGAAGTCAGACAAAAAAAGGATATATACCGTATGACTCCACCTACATAAACTTCTGAGAAACATAAACTAATGTACAGGGACCTTAAGTGGCTGCCTGGGCTTGGGGAGCAGCATAGAGGACAAATGTACAGGACAGATCATGGAGGGCACAAGGAAAACTTTTGGGATCAGTGGATATGGTCATTATTTTGATTATGGTGAGGGTTTCATGGCTTCATACATGTAAAAACTTATCAAATTGTACGCTGTAAGTGAAGTTTATTATATGTTAAATGCACCTCAATAAAGCTGTTATAGTAAACATATAAAAACATAAACAATACTATTATATTTTAAAAGAAATTAACAATAATTCCTAAACATCACAGTTGGATACTTTCACAGGATAGTCACTGTTTACATTTGCCTGATTGTCTTAAGACCTCATATTTTTAGAGTTTTTAAAATCTGAAATGGGATCTAAACAAGGTCCAAAGATTGTAATTGCTTCCATCTGACACAAGTGAGTCAGAACTTCCCACAGAATCTTATCAATGGTTCACTAAAAAACATTGAACAGAAAAGGGTCAAAAGCATTTTAGAGCATCCATAACTACAGTTATATATATATATCTATATATAGATATATATATATNATCAGTTATTACAAGGTTCTATAAAGTATATGTGGAGTGGCACAATATCATTTCAAGGTGGACAGTGAAAAATTAAGGATGTATACTATAAACCCTAAAGCTATCACTAATGTATCGAAACAAAGAATTAGAAGTAATAACCCAACAAAGAAGATAAAATAGAATAAAAAGAAATATTCAATAACTTCAAGAGGATAGAGAAAGAGAAAAAATGGAACAAAGAAGAGATGTTCTAAATAGAAAACATACAACAAGATGATAGTTTTAAACCTAATCACGCCAATAATCACATTAAATATAAATACTCCAATTAAACATCCCAATTAAAGCCAAAGAATTTCAGCTTGGATAGAAAAGCAAGACCCAACTGTATGCTCACAAGACATTGACTTCAAATATAAAGACACAAGTAGCAGTTAAAAGCAAATGGATGGAAAATGGTATGCCATTCTAATAATAAAAGAAAGATGAAGTGTTTTCATTCTAATAATAATCAAAAGAAAGATGAAGTGTTTATGTAAATATCAAAGCAGATTTGGGGACAACGAATATTATCACCATTCTAATAATAAAAGAAAGATGAAGTGTTTATGTAAATATCAAAGCAGATTTGGGGACAACGAATATTATCAGTGATAAAGATGGTTATTGATTTCATAATGACTAATCTAATGCTAACATATTACTGAATGGTGTAAGACTGAATTTGACCCCCGGCCTACCCGCATTCCCTCCCACCCCCCAAAGATCAGGAACAAGACAAAGACTTCCACTCTTATAACTTCTTTTCAACATTTTACTGGAGGTTCTAGCCACTGAATCAGGCAAGAAAAAGAAATAAAAAGCATCCTAATTGGAAAGAAAGAAGTAAAAACGTCTTTATTTACAGATGACATGAACATTTACATCTGGTAGAATCTACAAAACTGCTACTTAAAAATATAAGTCAGTTTATCAAGGTTGCCCGACACAAGATCAATAAAGAAAAATCAATTTTTTATTTCTGTATACTAGTAACAAACAATAGGAAATTGAAATTACAGAGTGATATCACTTACAACAGCACCCAAAAATATGATGTACTTAGGAATAAATCTGAGAAAAGCTGTGAAACACCTGTACAAGAAAAACTATAAAATATTATGAGAGAAAATTTAAAAGTCCTAAATAAATGGAGAGATACCATCTTCATGGATTAGAGGACTCAACATAGTAAAAATGTCAATTCTTCCCAAATAAATATATAATTTCTATGCAATCACAATCAAAATCCCAGCAGGCTTTGTTTGTTAGAAATTGACAAATGGATTCTAAAATTCATATGGAAATGCAAAGTATCTCTATGATAGCCAAAACAACTATGAAAAAGAACAGGTAGAAGACTAACTTTTCCTGATTTCAAGGCTTATTATAAAGCTACAGTAACCAAGAAAGTGTGGCATTGGTGTAGAGACAGAAAAACAGATTACTGGAATTGAATAGAGAGTCCAGAAATAGACTCACACATAATGAACAACTAATTGTCAATAAATGTGCAAAGGCAAATCAGTGGAAAGAGAGAGTCTTTTCAGCAAGTACTGCTGCAACAATTAGATATTCACATTTTAAGAAATAAACTGCAATCCATACCTTTATCATATACAAAAAAAAAAAAAAATGCATTAATTTGGTTATTACGGATTCTCCAGAGCAATGTGCACGACAGTTTTCAAGCCATTTTGACACATACTTACTGAGCGCCTCACAAGGTATTATGCTTGTTAGCATAGGGGACACAAAGATAAACAGAATACAATCTCAATCCTCAAATACCGTGCACACTAGAAAGTGTGTGTGTGGTGGTGGGGGGGGAGGGGGAGAGTTAATTAATGACTATAATAAAAGGTTGAAAATTACCAAGCAAAATAAGAATTACAGAGTGCTCTGGGAACACAAAGAAGCAAAGCATTACTTCTAATTGAAACAACAAGGGAAGAGGTAAGGGTGATAGACCTGGTGATTGACTCAGTCTTGAAGCACAGATCTAATGGAGATGAAGCAGAGGTGAGGAAAAATATCCTGAAGAATGAGCAAAGTATGAAGGTAGAAATATGAACGAGGTAAGTTCAGGGATTTGTGAACACTGTGGTGGAATTCCATAGGGACAGGGCTGGTCAGGGTCAAGGCTACATAGGTGGCTTGGAGCCATTTCTGGGGTTCCTTGAACAATATTCTGATGAATTTAGACTTTGCTCTCCAGTGTGGTATTACTGATGATTTTAATGAGTGACCATAGATAACCTGTGTTTCTAGAAGCTTCTCTTGTAGTGGGTGCTTACAAGCAGAAGGGCAAAGAGTAGAGGTTGCAGCCTCCTTGGATATGACGCACAGACCAGAGAAGTCTCAGAGCCAAGAGAGGGCAGTGTAGGGAAAGAGCAGTGGTTCAATTCTCGGCTAAATTAAATGGTTAAACTTTAGGGGGAAAAAAAAAGACTTGAAAATAAAACACTTAGGAATAATTATATTTGAAAATATCAAAGAAAAAATTATCATTTCTTAGTAAAACATTCAGATAAAAATATTTCATTTGAATAAAAACACATGTATTAATTTCATTATGGTTACAGATGATCATGGTTTTTAACATAATGCATTACTGAGCATACCGTCACTTAGAAAGTGGTGACATTCCAAAACATCCCGGATTACTGTCAGCCCTAAAGATGTGATACATGTTGTGATCCTTTTTATGAATAATGTGCAGTTTATTTTTATGCAACAGCACACCACATGCTTTGTTTTTCAACAGATGGCAAACTCTTTTTTTACCATGGTTTTAAACTTGCACCCTGGGAATGAAAACTATTTACACAGTAAACACTTTAGCTGATCCTATCTTTGGACAAGTTTAATTAAAGAATGAGAGACCAATTGTACAATCACGCAGACTCCCTATAGGAAGCAGGAACTTGCCTCCTTGCTGAATACATTATTTTACCCTAGCAATTTAAAGCATACATGGAAATTAACGGCACTATTGAGTTTTATAATGAATCCCTTAAGCATTTAGTTTTTGGTAGCTGTTTTCAAAGTCAGTGTTAATAAAGCTTTAACACCCAAGGTAGAAAGAAGCATAACTTATTCTTTAATGAGATGCCAGTACAAGCATTCCTCAAATATCTCTCCAGTATTTTCACACCTTATTCAGCTTGTAGATGTTCATTTTCCATATCCAAACACGTTCTAGAGAAACATCCCTCAAAAATTACTACCCTTCCCTTGCACTTAAGACATTAAGAACATTGGGATGTCATTTGAATAAAGTTTGTCACATTCATCAAGAGCCTCTTAGGAAAGGAACATACACAAATAAACAGTATTAGATTACGCTTCTGTTGAGTCTGGATTTGGGAATAACATGCATGTTTTATAAAATAATAACAAGAGGGAAAGTAATAATAATTGCTCATATCTGTAGAGCATGACGCCAGTGACAAAGCAAAATGGTCACCCAACCTACCCAAAAACTGCAGGAGTGCAGGTAGAATTATCTTCATATGTTTACACATTGAAAAAGAAAAGCTCTGAGATACCAAGAGACTTGTTCAAGATCAAACAGCGAATAATTGGTAGAGCTGAGACTAAAACTCCTGGTCAAGGACCCTTTCTACTGTACTCCAACAATTTTCTAGTCTTAATTAAGTGATTTCACACTAATAAGAGGAATTTAAATGCCTGTACAGAAAACCCTCATGGATAGAAAAAATAATAATGACGGCTATTTTAAAAGCTGACACAGGCTGAAGAACAATAGTCTAAAATCCCCAAATTTTCTAAAGTCAGTAAGTCCTCAACCTCCGAACACCACATTCAGCCACACACTATAATTTAAAAACAAAACAGATCACACCCCAAACTCAGTCTAAGACAACTGACCAGGAATGGAAACACCAGGTACTCCCATCACACCAGTGCCAATGCACTATGTGTGCTTGATACTAAAAGGCAATTTAAAAACAGTCCTCATTTTTCTTTCTTTCTAACAAGTCTCTTCATTTGTGTTTTACAGTCACAGAGAAATACTCTAGGAAGTGCACTATCAAGCTATTATCATACTTCTCAGGGGGTTAAAGACACGTTGCCTCTGGCCTTCTTCCTCAGGAGGCAGAGGCAGAGGGATGCAATTAATGGCACAACAACACATACCCTGCTGGGTCCTATACCACTCAACTCTGGAAGTGCCATGAAAAAATACAGTGCAGAGAAATGCACGTGGAGTTCATGGCAGCAGTTAAAAAGCAAGATGCAGTATGAATCAAAGTGACAAGGCACAGAAATTAACAGCTCACCCAAGTCCATTGGTTTTATGTTGAAGTTATAATTTGCAATTAATGCTACTTCCACCCTATGACTAGCTGAAAGACAATGGTAATAACATCACTAATATGATGGTATAAATGCACAAATAAGTCAGTGATCCTTGTGGGAGAGGAGCCAAATTCCAATGAAGCATAAGCAATTAATGCTACTTCCACCCTATGACTAGCTGAAAGACAATGGTAATAACATCACTAATATGATGGCATAAATGCACAAATAAGTCAGTGATCCTTGTGGGAGAGGAGCCAAATTCCAATGAAGCATAAAAATCAAGGTTATTACCTGAAACACAACTTTATCAAACCTTGGCTTTTATGTAGAGTATCAATTAAAGTCATCATACCATATAGATTTTATTCACCTTTATTTTAGTTTTAAGTGTACTTTGCACAACTTGAACTGAACTGCTATTATAATCATGGTTGCTAACTAGCCTTGAAGACTCCAGATAAATAATATATATGAGGGTAATACAAAAAGTTCGTGGAAAAATAGAATACAAATCTTTCCATGAACTTTTTGAAGACCCCTCATATAGTCCTAGAAATAGGTGCTAATTAAATCCATTACATGAAACAGGAACAAGACAAACAGGAGAAGGAACCATCAATGTACTGAAGAATCAAAGTAGAGACAGTATAAATGTCACTGGATATTTTTTAAAAAATGAATTACTACACTTTTCACAAAAAGTGGTGGCAGCAGGGGTTTCAGGACAAGACTCTAGTCCACTTAACCTGCTTTATGGAGAACACTGCCCATGGTGCCCTAGTAGTACTGCTCTTAGAGTCAGGAAGGGCTTGCTGTGTGCAGAAACACCTATGATATTTTTTTCCATATCAACCTACCACCCCTGTCATTAAGAATAACTCAGTGTCTGAATTTACAGGGCCATTGCATGGACACAAACCTCGCTAGATCCTCGAGGACCACTCAAATGTCATCCTGCCATGAAGACTTCTGCTGCTCTCCCCCAGCAGTAAGTTTCTGACGCTCTCACAGCATTTTGTTCATAAACTATACCTCCTTACATTGTACCTATTTGCTATGTTTTCAGGGCACTACACAGAGCATGGAACACAAAAGAAGCCCAAATGTTTGTTAAATTAATGAATCATCGCTTTTAGCTGGAAGCTGTTATCCTACTTCCCTTCTTGGAGAAGGGTCGACATGCCGAGGGATGGCTGACATCCCAGGACAGGGCGAGAGAGGCTGTACCTTCACCTAGCACAAATAAATACCCTGTAAAAGAAAATGTGTCAAAATACGCATCATCCTGCTCCTATGCCTTTCACCCACACACTGCCTTCTTAAAAACTAATGCAAAGGCAAAAATCACAGTGTTCTCTGATCCTACCATCATCAACAGGATGAACGTATCTACGAGGTGAAATGAGTTTGGAGTTTACAGTATAAGTTCTGTATATTCACCTTAGGTGTCTAGCAGATGAGACAGAACAGGGGCCATGGAAGAGGAAAAGGGCACGCATGCAGACTCAGACAGCGCCAGTCTTCTGCCAGCACCACCAGGATGCAGCGTGGCTAGGTTTGCTTACCAAGTGTGGCTCATATGGTTATCTTTAAGACAGCTGTTTAATAAACTTACAAATGGTTTTTCCATACTGTAGGTTCAGCTCTTCTCAAACAATCCCTTTGTTGTCTTTATATTTTATTAAAGAATCCCTTTAAATAAGATTCAAATATTTAATAATATGGAACCTGGTGGTCCCAATAAAAAACGTTTACACAGACCAGATTGACCACATCTTACCCGGCACTTCTCAGCCATGACTGCACATTCGAATTATTGCATTCACAGCTATGAAATCAGAACTGCTGGGGATGGGACCCAGGATGCTGACTGAAAGCTCCCCTGTGTGATTCTCATTTGCAGGCAGGGATGGAAAATGCTAGTAGATCCAACCATTATATCAGAAAAATAAAAAATGCTGTGGGAAGAGCTCCACAGAGCTCAGACTAAGGTAACTTCAGTAATGTATTTTTCAAACTAATGCACTCTCCAATTTGAATTCTTGTTTATTTAAATAAACAAACTCAAGTACTCAGCACTGTCTGTTGATGGCACATTTTTTTGAAAGCTTAACTTCAAGGTAGCTTGGGCATATGTGGCTAATATGTAAATCTTTAATTTGCGTCAGTATACAAATAGACAAAGTGTTAATAAAATATAAAGTGGATTATCCTGATTTGAAGATAGTGTCACATTTCCCATCAATTAAAAAAAAATAAGATCCTAACAATAATTTTAAAGCATACCACACTAATATCTGATTTTTTTCCCCTTAAGAATCTTGTTCTACTTTCTTGCTCACATTGTCAAAATCATTATACAAATTAGCTTTGGAAAATGTGGGATGCTCAATGGGAAGCATTGGAATGGGATTTTAATGATAATGAAGAATTTCTATTGTTGTCCTATGGTGTGTTTAGAGACTCACTCTGGCAAAAACAGGTGTCCTGAATTATCACATGTACTACAGTATAGTTAAAATCGTGAAATGCAGAATAAAAACAAAGTGAATGTGTATTTCAACACAGCTAAAAACCTCTACTACACTTGCTGAGACTGGTAATATATGCTAAACTTATTTAAATCATTAAAATTGCTGTAATTAAACTTCTCTCTAAATCAGACTTGTATAAGAGTCAGAAATCTACAATTAACTTATCTGTAGAAGTAATCAGACAATAACCGCTAGTATATTTTAGGAACCACTAAAATCTACCATAGCTGTTGAATGTAATGACTATAATAAATCTTTAACAGCAGTTATCTCATAACCTCTTTTCACAGCTGCAAGGGTGGAAAGGAGTTTTTTTTTTAAGCTTTTCCCTGAGTTGGTTTAAATGTGCTATTGCTACATTGCTCTTCTGCTACATTGCTCTTCTGCAACATGGGAAAATTACCAAGGTATAGTGGTGTGGCCTGAACTGTAAGCTTTTCCCTGAGTTGGTTTAAATGTGCTATTGCTACATTGCTCTTCTGCAACATGGGAAAATTACCAAGGTATAGTGGTGTGGCCTGAACTGAACCACCAGCCTCTGCTACAACACTGAGGTCGGCTGCTGGTACTAATAGGAAGAAATACCTAGCGTTTTATGACTGACTGCCGAAGACAATGATCTAAAGCATCTCCAATGGGCAGTGAAAAGACAAAAGACCTGACTTACTGACTATGCAGTAATTATGGTCAAGGCAGTGACCACTTAGTGGAGCTCACGCGCATCAACAGAAAGGACCCCTAGAGACAATATGATTGCAACTACACGACAGTTGTCTTCACAGCCAAGTACTATACTTCTTACCTAATAAGATGAATGAAGTCTTTGAGAGAAGGACCACACGAAGACCTGACTTACTGACTATGCAGTAATTATGGTCAAGGCAGTGACCACTTAGTGGAGCTCACGCTCATCAACAGAAAGGACCCCTAGAGACAATATGATTGCAACTACACGACAGTTGTCTTCACAGCCAAGTACTATACTTCTTACCTAATAAGATGAATGAAGTCTTTGAGAGAAGGACCACACTTCACATTTCCCAAGCTCCCAAGCCAAAGTCATCTGAATCAAGGCCGTCCAATGTTTTTGTGCATATTTTATCATTTTAGAATAGAAAAATATATGAAAGCCGGAAGATATTGTTGGAACTGTTCAAAGTACTATTTCAGACCAGAGAACACCATTCTTTCATTCATGGACTCTTTATTCCAACCACTATGTATCTCTAAGGCATCATACATGAAGTTAATAAGTAAAGAACCAACTAGGAGAATATTTTCTCAGTATCAAAAACCAATGAGATTAATATCATAATATACTCATAAATGAAACCACTGAAATTAAGAAAAAGAAAAAAATAGTTCAATAGTTCAAGGAAAAATGGACAAAAGATGAACAGGCAGTTCACAGTTAGGGAATCCAGAGAGACTTACAAATTAGAAGTGTTGCTTTTCTAGCGTTCAAATCATATTAGTATTAGTATTTCATTAAATCAATGAAATATCACTGAGACATTAAAACAACTATTTGAAGGCACTGGAAAATGACCAAAGACAGGCAGACACTCAAAAAGAGTCCATTCTCGAAAGATGGTTCAACATTGCATAGAAATAGTGAGTTTCTGGTTTTCTTGTATGGGGGTGCTCCCCAATCACCCCACCTCAGTCAGCTAGTGGAAAACTGTGGCCTTCCTATTGAAGGAGGCAGATGACAGCATTTAGAGGGGCAGGACAAATAGAAATTTAAAAGGAAATTTTAGAAGCACAAGAGCACAGAAGGGCTGAGTTCCAACATCTGAGGATAAACTCTGCCCAAATGTCTGGCTGACTGATAACTTTCCACCTTGCTAGGGAGCCTGGTGAAAAAGCAGGTAGAAACTTGAGGGGGATGGATTAGCTGTACATGACTGCAAAAACAACTTACCCTAAAACTTAGCAGTTTGCAACCACCATAAATATTTAGTTCTTACACTAGAGTTCCTTGCTACATGGACCTGGATGCTTGTATAGTTTCATGGCATGGCAGCTGGTTTCCCCCAGAGCTAGTGATCCAAAAGAGAGCAAGATAAAAACTGTAATATCTTTTATGACCTAGCCTTGGAAGTTACACTCTGTCACTATCCTATTGGTCATACAGGTCAACCCCATTCAATGAAGAGAGCACTACACTGAGGCATGAATACTAGGAGGCATGAATCACCGGGGGCCTTCTCAGAGGCTGACTGCTACAGGAATCTACCCCTGAAAGAACTGCTTAAGTCTGTTATGTTTTGCCTTAGTGCATTTCCCAGTACACACACAGTTTGGGCAGCAGAAAATCGAAGTCCTACTGGCTTGAAGTGTGAGAGGGCAGAAAATGGGGCTGGCAAACTGGAAACATAAATGATGAATCCTAAAAGCAAGGGAAATCTCAGAAACAAGGCCCAAAATCTAATTATGAATTTTGACGAAATCTTTGGCAAACTAGTACACTCTGCAGGCACAAGGTACCTCCACCCCTGCTCCACAGAGGGCTAGACTTTTAAAACAGCAATTCGAACTCAAAAAGCTTGAGCAGGGATATTAGCTACTTTATCTAGCATTGGATATAGATTTTTCAATTTGATTCCAGGCAAGTTAATGGTTTACTATACACCAATGATTCTCAGAAAGAACAAAACAAATTCTGGAGCTGAGATAACATATTCTATATACAACCTGGTTTTCAGCCACAAATTACTAGACATGCAAAGAAACAGGAATTTCCTGCCCCACACTGAGAAAAAAAATTTCACCAATAGCAACTGTCTCCCAGTGTGCCCAGCTATTGGGAGTAGAAGAAAAATACTTCANTTAACAGCAGTTATCTCATAACCTCTTTTCACAGCTGCAAGGGTGGAAAGGAGTTTTTTTTTAAGCTTTTCCCTGAGTTGGTTTAAATGTGCTATTGCTACATTGCTCTTCTGCTACATTGCTCTTCTGCAACATGGGAAAATTACCAAGGTATAGTGGTGTGGCCTGAACTGAACCACCAGCCTCTGCTACAACACTGAGGTCGGCTGCTGGTACTAATAGGAAGAAATACCTAGCGTTTTATGACTGACTGCCGAAGACAATGATCTAAAGCATCTCCAATGGGCAGTGAAAAGACAAAAGACCTGACTTACTGACTATGCAGTAATTATGGTCAAGGCAGTGACCACTTAGTGGAGCTCACGCGCATCAACAGAAAGGACCCCTAGAGACAATATGATTGCAACTACACGACAGTTGTCTTCACAGCCAAGTACTATACTTCTTACCTAATAAGATGAATGAAGTCTTTGAGAGAAGGACCACACTTCACATTTCCCAAGCTCCCAAGCCAAAGTCATCTGAATCAAGGCCGTCCAATGTTTTTGTGCATATTTTATCATTTTAGAATAGAAAAATATATGAAAGCCGGAAGATATTGTTGGAACTGTTCAAAGTACTATTTCAGACCAGAGAACACCATTCTTTCATTCATGGACTCTTTATTCCAACCACTATGTATCTCTAAGGCATCATACATGAAGTTAATAAGTAAAGAACCAACTAGGAGAATATTTTCTCAGTATCAAAAACCAATGAGATTAATATCAATAATATACTCATAAATGAAACCACTGAAATTAAAAAAAAGAAAAAAATAGTTCAATAGTTCAAGGAAAAATGGACAAAAGATGAACAGGCAGTTCACAGTTAGGGAATCCAGAGAGACTTACAAATTAGAAGTGTTGCTTTTCTAGCGTTCAAATCATATTAGTATTAGTATTTCATTAAATCAATGAAATATCACTGAGACATTAAAACAACTATTTGAAGGCACTGGAAAATGACCAAAGACAGGCAGACACTCAAAAAGAGTCCATTCTCGAAAGATGGTTCAACATTGCATAGAAATAGTGAGTTTCTGGTTTTCTTGTGTGGGGGTGCTCCCCAATCACCCCACCTCAGTCAGCTAGTGGAAAACTGTGGCCTTCCTATTGAAGGAGGCAGATGACAGCATTTAGAGGGGCAGGACAAATAGAAATTTAAAAGGAAATTTTAGAAGCACAAGAGCACAGAAGGGCTGAGTTCCAACATCTGAGGATAAACTCTGCCCAAATGTCTGGCTGACTGATAACTTTCCACCTTGCTAGGGAGCCTGGTGAAAAAGCAGGTAGAAACTTGAGGGGGATGGATTAGCTGTACATGACTGCAAAAACAACTTACCCTAAAACTTAGCAGTTTGCAACCACCATAAATATTTAGTTCTTACACTAGAGTTCCTTGCTACATGGACCTGGATGCTTGTATAGTTTCATGGCATGGCAGCTGGTTTCCCCCAGAGCTAGTGATCCAAAAGAGAGCAAGATAAAAACTGTAATATCTTTTATGACCTAGCCTTGGAAGTTACACTCTGTCACTATCCTATTGGTCATACAGGTCAACCCCATTCAATGAAGAGAGCACTACACTGAGGCATGAATACTAGGAGGCATGAATCACCGGGGGCCTTCTCAGAGGCTGACTGCTACAGGAATCTACCCCTGAAAGAACTGCTTAAGTCTGTTATGTTTTGCCTTAGTGCATTTCCCAGTACACACACAGTTTGGGCAGCAGAAAATCGAAGTCCTACTGGCTTGAAGTGTGAGAGGGCAGAAAATGGGGCTGGCAAACTGGAAACATAAATGATGAATCCTAAAAGCAAGGGAAATCTCAGAAACAAGGCCCAAAATCTAATTATGAATTTTGACGAAATCTTTGGCAAACTAGTACACTCTGCAGACACAAGGTACCTCCACCCCTGCTCCACAGAGGGCTAGACTTTTAAAACAGCAATTGGAACTCAAAAAGTTTGAGCAGGGATATTAGCTACTTTATCTAGCATTGGATATAGATTTTTCAATTTGATTCCAGGCAAGTTAATGGTTTACTATACACCAATGATTCTCAGAAAGAACAAAACAAATTCTGGAGCTGATATAACATATTCTATATACAACCTGGTTTTCAGCCACAAATTACTAGACATGCAAAGAAACAGGAATTTCCTGCCCCACACCGAGGAAAAAAAATGTCACCAATAGCAACTGTCTCCCAGTGTGCCCAGCTATTGGGAGTAGAAGAAAAATACTTCA
>NW_007736420.1:63605-64676 GCF_000696425.1 Galeopterus variegatus | reverse complement strand
ATTAGATGCTCAAAATGTACTTTTTTCTTTTCTTTTTTTGAGGAACATGTGTGCTTACGTCTATAATTTCACCTTAAAATGTAGAAAACACCTCCATTATTAAGACATTTCACTCATTTTAGAACATGGGTGTTGTTTTCTTAAAGACTTAGTTTCTCTCCAATAGAAGTACTTTCTAGGCAAAGATGTGTCAAAAGATAGAGAATTTCTGGCAATAAACTTATTAAAATCACGTGGTAGACTTTTTTTCCAATGAGGACTTTCAGCATTATACATAATCTGTACATTTGTATAAATGCATTTTAAAACAATGTTTTCTTTTAATAGTACTCATTATTAAATTTTTTCAAAAATTTTTTCTAATAAATCCATTGTTATGTAAGATGATAGATTTTTATAAAAAGGGAGACAAGTAATGGGTAATACTTTAAGAATCAGGGCTTCTGAATCAGCATCTTTTAGAGTGGCCAATTCTAAAAATGNCTGAGCCCATTTTTCAAAACTGGACCAAGAAAATGGAGTAAGAGTGACCTTTAGTGGCCACTTAGAGTAATCACAAAGAGATGTAATCTACGTCTCAAGGGGATGATGGATAATTTTGTTTGCACGACTTCTTAAAGCAGAAAAGTAGTGTTAGAACTGACTAACCACGAAACTTTTATTTGACTTTTTATGTCACCCTATTCTAACAGAAGATCAAAACCCTGTGAGTCACTGTTCAGACAGCTGGAAAGGTACATGTTTAATTGGTAAATGAAAATCTAGTCACACCTATTAATGTGACTTAGAAACCTCAGTGCCTAAATCCCCCACTCAAATAGATTTGGAAAAGTACCATTTAATTGAGGCAAAAATCCTTTGCTTTCCACGGATTGATAAAAGCCCCCTGGTGGTCTTTAGAACCTCAGAATTAAGTAGCAGGGGGAGGAGTTACTCATTAGCATCACATCTGATCTTAGAAAAGAGAGCTCCCCCCCCCGCCCTTAGAATGAATGTCACCGTTGATGGGAATTAGATGCTCAAAATGTACTTTTTTCTTTTCTTTTTTTGAGGAACATGTGTGCTTACGTC
>NW_007736420.1:62237-63347 GCF_000696425.1 Galeopterus variegatus | reverse complement strand
AATACTTTAAGAATCAGGGCTTCTGAATCAGCATCTTTTAGAGTGGCCAATTCTAAAAATGCATGAATTATAAAACACAAAAGATGGATAAAGCAATGTAGTTTGGTGGAAAGATTAAGAATTAGGAAACTTATTTAAAAATGTTTTAAAAATGTTTTTAGTTGAGATACCAGTTTACTTTCAGGTAGTTTCCAAATGGAGATACTAATCAAATTAAATGGCAATATAATTTTTTGGAAATTAATATACTATATACATGCATGATATTACAAGTTCCAGATAATAATAACTTAGAAACTGAATGGATTATTAAAATTTGGTTTACATATTTCCTTTCAAATACATATGTGTATATGTGCATATGTCTATGTAGATTCTGACTCAATGACCATTCCATTATCTATTTATTACTGTGAAACACATTTCCTCCAAAATGGATAACATAAAACAGTAACTATTTTCTTATGTTCATGATTCTGTGGGTGAGGAATTTAGGCATAACACAGTAGGGGTGACTGGTTTCTTCTCTAGGATGTCTGCGGCCTCATATTGGATAGCCCTAGCAGCTAGAGATGACTGAGATGGCTTTACCAGAGCCGTATTGGTTTTGGCTGTCAGTTAGGTTCCTCAGTTCTTCTCTATAGGTCTCCCCATGTGGTTAGCTTGGGATTCCTCACTGCATACAGTGTCAGACTTCTATTCAGGGATCCAAGAAGGAATGCTCCAGGAGATATATCTGTCATCAAAACATGGTGAAGGACACAGACACCCCCACCCCCACCTCTTGATGGGAGGAGTGTTTAGAATCTTTGGCCATCTTTAATCTACCACAAAAATGAAAAATTTACATCTTTGGTAAATTTTAGCTACTCCACATAGCTGGAGGAACATCAGGATGATATTTACAAACTTCCAGAGTTCATAAACTGGATAATAAGTTGATTATTTTTATTATGAGCAGAAACATTAAGGCAGTATGATGGCAGAATATAGTAGGAAATAGATAGATAGACAGACAGACAGACAGACAGACAGATAGATTGATAGATAGACAGACAGACAGACAGATATAATGGGTCTTCAGGGATCTTCATTTACTCTTTCTGATTG
>NW_007736420.1:54598-61328 GCF_000696425.1 Galeopterus variegatus | reverse complement strand
ACATCAGGATGATATTTACAAACTTCCAGAGTTCATAAACTGGATAATAAGTTGATTATTTCTATTATGAGTAGAAACATTAAGGCAGTATGATGGCAGAATATAGTAGGAAATAGATAGATAGACAGACAGACAGACAGATAGATAGATTGATAGATAGACAGACAGACAGACAGACAGATATAATGGGTCTTCAGGGATCTTCATTTACTCTTTCTGATTGCTATTTTCTCACTATTTTCCCCTGGATTCCAGATCTTCTAGGACCAAGCACCATCATTTCATTCCCTGCCTTTCAGGAGCTTCAGAAACCAAAGGACAATTACAGGTACCTGTTTTCACTGCCATTTTTGTTCCTATCATTAAAATATGTGCAGCCAGTTAACTTTGCAATAACATTGGGAATATAACAATCACCATATATGTTTCTTTACTTACATAGTAGGAATTTGTTGGGATTTGAGGAGCTTAAGGAATAATAATGATAATAATATTCTTTTTTACTCACCAAGTTTGGAACAACTTACACTGTAAATGTAAGAGACAGACTGATGAGATTAAAATGTCAGCTTTATTCCTAATAAACTAAGATTAGGCTAGGTTAAGCAATCAAACCAACTTGCTTTCCTACATCCTTCTGAGTTGAACTAACCCCGGAACTTCAGGTCTTCTTGCTAAGCTTGTCACACACCAGAAGCAAGTGCTGCATGGCCAGAGGACAGATCCCTAAAACAGAGAAGAGGCCAAGCCATACATGTCCACTTTCTTCTCTCACATTCACCAAGTAGGAAAATCACTTCTCCCCTAGAGAAGAGTGAGTGAGGGACTGGAAAGGAGTCACAAGGGTTACTCTGGGGAATACGTTTCCGTCTGCATCATTGTTGGTAGCCAAATCTAAAACAACAAATTAAATTTCCAAGTATCCATTTTCAAGATTCTCTCTGCACAGCATGCATTTGATTTTTAAGAGCAATTATTGTTTAATTCACTGTTAAAATTGGACCTTTTTTTATTCAAAGGACTTCACAGCACAGGCCAGCATATTTGAATCACGGGTCTATTTTTGAAGGAAATGTATATAATTCATCTTTAGGTGCTAATATCTCAGAAAATAGAATTCAAGACAAGAAATGATCAAAGAGAAAGTGTTGATTTTTACCCACTGGTAAAAGTAACAAAGGAGGAAGACAATCATCATGAAGACATATTGTATAATAACTTCAAAATATATAAAGTTACAACTAACAGAAATGTATTGAGAAATACAATTAAAGAATAAGGAGCATTATGAACAAGAACTTGTTAGTAAATTTGAATACTTAAGGGGATAAATTATGGGAAAAAGTGTAAAAATTCAAAAAGGTACTAGAAAAATAAAAACTCAAATTTATATTCTGGAGAATGTAAAGGTAATTTATACGAATAGTGATAGATACAAAAGTTTTCAGAATTTTCAGAATTTGGGTGTCCTTTGCTGATGGAATGATTAGGTAAAACAGGGTGGGTGTACATTCTAGAATACTCTAGCAGCATTTGGAAGACTCAGACTAGAAATACAAATAGAAACAAACATGGATAACTCTTAAAAAGCATAGCTATGAGTAAAACTCATATATAACAGTAGATGGATAGCCCCCTTTTCCCTCAAATATATGTAACTACTGGGATGCTGACCAAGTGAGGGCACCAGTATCCATCCTACGTTAAATGTTAAACCGCTTTAGTACTTTCTTATAATTCTGACACCCCAATGGATCATTTTGTGCAACACCCTCTCCACCCCTCACCCCTGCTGGAAGACCACTGCTCTAAATAAGTATCAGCTAATCTGATGAACCAATTTCAACATTTTAATACATGTTTTTACATGTAGCTCTGTGCAATCATCCTTTGCTGAATTTTCTCACATTATACATTTTTAGAGAAGTATCAAAGAATAATTTATGCTATGTATATATTTTTTTTGCAAATACCACCTCAAAATATGCAATTATTGAGAAGTGATTTGAGACTTATAAGGAGCAAGAGTGAAAGTGTGTATGAAAGAAAAAGCAGGAATCAGAGTAGGAGGTGTGCAAATACCACCTCAAAATATGCAATTATTGAGAAGTGATTTGAGCCTTATAAGGAGCAAGAGTGAAAGTGTGTATGAAAGAAAAAGCAGGAATCAGAGTAGGAGGTGATAGTAGCCAGAACATTCTCACATTGCTTTGTATACTTAGAATAGACATGCAACTTGGACCATGCTGAGAGGATAATTGATTCAGTATAGTTACCTGATAGGCTTTTCTGTTATGGTAATATCCTGTTTGCTTAACATCTTTTCTCCTTACTTTCATAATTTTGCAAAAAATTCAGGGTATTAATGAGACGAAAAAAGACTCAGATGGGCACACAGGCACATATGCACACACACTCATAGTAAGATGACATTTTGAAATACTTGTCTTTGTATTTTATTTTTTATTTCGATATGACTCTGCCAATCAGAAATAAACACATTGGTTTCAATAGCATTGGAATTGCTATAGTGGAAATGAAAAGAAAACAAAATAGTTAAAGCACATTTTTTCCCCAATGTAGCCTCTTGAGAGTCTACAGGGTAGAACTTCAGCAGGGCAGAGCATACAGGTTTTTGCCTCAGTAAAAGATTCAAAAATGTATAGTGGGAGAAACTGTCTACATTTGCTTGTGACCTGGCTTTGCTGAGCTGCATTCAAGCTACCCCAAATAGACAGTCACATTTAGAGGCCAGGACAATAATGAACCAACCCCACTGAAACCAGAGGGATGGTAGAGGTATAGGAATGTATAAGAGATTTTAATTAGCACCTGCACTTGAATGGGACATTACCGTGGTAAAAATCTGCCCTGTTGACATTTTCAGATTTCTATTCATACGTGGATGAATATGTGGATGTATGACACACAAGTGGCCCACTCTCTTCATGGGGAGATTATGCAGAGGCTGCAAATGAGGACAGGTGCCACGATGATTGCTTTCTTCAGTGTCTACCCTAACATTTCCTACTGGCTGCCAGACTGGTAATCAGGGACACATTTTAGCATGACCCAACTGGGGAAGCATAGCTGCTGAGAGAGAAGAGAGACTGTATGCCATGGGATCTGCAGGACCTGTGTAACATGCACACCTAGGAGTGGATTGTGAAGGCATTGACTGGGGGCAAGTAGAACATAAAGCTAGAGGGCCGGCCCGGTGGCGCACTGCTATAGTGTGCCTCTTGGGAAGCGCGGTGGCGCTCCCGCCGAGGGTTCGGATCCCACATGCGGACCGGCCGCTCACTGGCTGAGCGGGGGGCGGGAGCAACACCGAGGGTTGCGATCCCGTGGCCGGTCCCAGTCTGGTGCGGGCACGACACTGAGGGTTGCGATCGGTTGCCGGTCACGAAGAAAGACAAAAAGGAAAAAAAAAAAAAAAAAGAACATAAAGCTATAAAATGGAGATTTGGTCAATATAGGGCAGTGTCTCATGATTCAGAATTTAACACCCTGGCAAGGACCCTGAAGGATAACAACTCATGTTGCCCTAAGCATCCTAATACACAGTAGGATGGCTCTGGGAAGCTTGGGAAAAGTGATGACCCACATTTGATGAAGTAGCAATGCCATTATTGTCATGCAAGACTGTGGAAGAAAATGTTAAAAGTCACAAAGAAGTGGGCACGCTGAAATGTGTCTACTACATTATACTGGAATGTGTACTAGCTGCTCATGTTTCTTGGATGCCACAGAGGATACTCCATTTATCAAGTTAATCATTAAATATGTTAGTGAGGGGGGAAGTATGTCAGTGCAGCATTGGTTCCCCAAGACTGATAGTAGGAGAGATTGTTACAAAACTGCAATCCCTAGTAGCAATGGGACNAGGGTATTAATGAGACGAAAAAAGACTCAGATGGGCACACAGGCACATATGCACACACACTCATAGTAAGATGACATTTTGAAATACTTGTCTTTATTTTATTTTTTATTTCGATATGACTCTGTCAATCAGAAATAAACACATTGCTTTCAATAGCATTGGAATTGCTATAGTGGAAATGAAAAGAAAACAAAATAGTTAAAACACGTTTTTTCCCCAATGTAGCCTCTTGAGAGTCTACAGGGTAGAACTTCAGCAGGGCAGAGCATAGAGGCTTTTGCCTCAGTAAAAGATTCAAAAATGTATAGTGGGAGAAACTGTCAACATTTGCCTGTGACCTGGCTCTGCTGAGCTGCATTCAAGCTACCCCAAATAGACAGTCACATTTAGAGGCCAGGACAATAATGAACCAACCCCACTGAAACCAGAGGGATGGTAGTGGTATAGGAATGTATAAGAGATTTTAATTAGCACCTGCACTTGAATGGGACATTACCATGGTAAAAATCTGCCCTGTTGACATTTTCAGATTTCTATTCATACGTGGATGAATATGTGGATGCATGACACACAAGTGGCCCACTCCCTTCATGGGGAGATTATGCAGAGGCTGCAAATGAGGGCAGGTGCCACGATGATTGCTTTCTTCAGTGTTTACCCTAACATTTCCTACTGGCTGCCAGACTGGTAATCAGGGACACATTTTAGCACGACCCAACTGGGGAAGCATAGCTGCTGAGAGAGAAGAGAGACTGTATGCAATGGGATCTGCAGGACCTGTGTAACATGCACACCTAGGAGTGGATTCTGAAGGCATTGACTGGAGGGGAGTAGAACATAAAGCTAGAAAATGGAGATTTGGTCAATATAGGGCAGTGTCTCATGATTCAGAATTTAACACTCTGGCAAGGACCCTGAAGGATAGCAACTCATGTCGCCCTAAGCATCCTAATACACAGTAGGATGGCTCTGGGAAGCTTGGGAAAAGTGATGAAGTAGCAATGAAGTAGCAATGCAGAATTGTCATGCAAGACTGTGGAAGAAAATGTTAAAAGTCACAAAGAAGTGGGCACGCTGAAATGTGTCTACTACATTATACTGGAATATGTACTAGCTGCTCATGTTCCTTGGATGCCACGGGGGATACTCCATTTATCAAGTTAATCATTAAATATGTTAGTGAGGGGGGAAGTATGTCAGTGCAGCATTGGCTCCCCAAGACTGATAGTAGGAGAGATTGTTACAAAACTGCAATCCCTAGTAGCAATGGGACGATGGGATCACAGAATAGAGGAAGCTACATGGCAGCACTTAGCTCTCGGAAGCATCAAGTGTGGAATTACCCTAAAGGACAACAAAGTTGCAGGGGCATCTAGGGGAAACTAACCTGCAGAGGTATATAATTTAAAAAGATCAAGAATGGATAGGCAGGGGGCTGAGGTCATCCATTCCAGTGAAAAGTCATAATCTTTTGTCCAATTTTCAGATCTGGGCTAGTTCTTAGACATGGAACCTATCGACTGAAGAAGCAGCCAGATATTGGTGAGGAAGGACACCATGCCAAGTGTGATTATACAGTAGTGATTATCTCAGTCCTTTTTCAAAGAGACCTACTGTATTCACTCAGGTAACTGTACATTTGGATACTGGGTCTGAGTTGCTAATGACATCATGTGCGCCACTGTGCTGTCATGGGATCCCTACTATAGAAAGGAAATATGAGGGTCAAGGAATAATTGAAATCTTTGCTCAGGTCCATCTCACACTGGGACTGTTGGGTTTCTGGACCTACCTGCTGGGCATTTCCCTGGTTTCTGAATATATAATTAATCTTGATGCACTTAACCATTGGCAGAACACTTTCATCTGTCCCCTGACTTGTTAAGTAAGAGTTATTGTACTAGGAGAGGTCAAACAGGAGCCCTAGGGACAGTCCCCCTTTATTCACTAAGATGACAAATCAAAATCAGTAGCTCACTCCAGGGGAGAATGCTAGAGACTATACCGCCTTCCAAAACTTAAAAAACTCAACAGACAAAGAATTTAAAGGGTCTTGACTGGGATGGTGACTACTTATGAGTAATACATTTGTCAAATCTCACTGACTTAAAATGTGTGCATTTATGTCAAATTTCCATTAATAAAATTGTCTTAAAACAAAACAAAAACTAACTCCACATACGTTAGTCAGCCTGTGTGAAATAGATCTTCTCTAGTTCCAACACATTACATTGAGCTGTTCTCTTCTGTTTCCATTTGTGTTTGTTTAATGTGCTTCAAAAACTGCTACACTCCCCAGAATGATGCTATCTGTGGAATTTGGCATTATAAATAGAGAAGCTGTGAAGATATTCCCCAGGTTAAAAAAAAATCAAATGATATAGAAATCTACCTTTTGGATCAGATTTTTAATTTTAATAATATTGGTCTCAATAAAATACCCTCCAGTATCCACATCTAAAAGAAAAAGCACAGACTCAGGGTTTAAAGACACAAGAATCCTTAAACTTCTGATTCTCGGCTTTTGATTATCGTTTCAAGAGTCTGTGGAAACTTATATATCTGTACTAGTAGCATTACTGAGATTGTTGTTTTTTGATGGTTTAGTGACAAATTTACAAAGCTTTGAGTGGTTTGTTTCTAACTGTATTATCCGCATAAGCCCTATTGGTTTTAGTGCATGATTTTGTACAATGCAAATCTTTTTTTAGAAATGTGTGAAGGGTTTGTAGCAAAAAAAAAAAAGTGTTCTAAAATACTCTAAAACTTTTTTTCTCTTTCAATAATAATAAGCGGTTCTTTACTAATGTTTTTCTTTCAGTTTTATATGTCATTAATAAGGAG
>NW_007736420.1:53217-54005 GCF_000696425.1 Galeopterus variegatus | reverse complement strand
TTTGATGGTTTAGTGACAAATTTACAAAGCTTTGAGTGGTTTGTTTCTAACTGTATTATCCACATAAGTCCTATTGGTTTTAGTGCATGATTTTGTACAATGCAAATCTTTTTTTAGAAATGTGTGAAGGGTTTGTAGCAAAAAAAAAAAGTGTTTTAAAATACTCTAAAACTTTTTTTCTCTTTCAGTAATAATAAGCGGTTCTTTACTAATGTTTTTCTTTCAGTTTTATATGTCATTAATAAGGAGGTTATTCATATAATCAGACATATCTTTACATGTTCTAATAAATATTTCAGTTGCATAAATGAGTTGAGAAAGTCTAAGTCTTTGTAAGTATCTAGATATCAGATGTCCTTCAATACTGGTTGTAGTCAAAGAAAAATGCCCTGTGCTGAACACATAAGACTTTTTATTTCTTTACTCAGTGTGAGCCCAGAATATAGTCTCTTTATAATGCATATAAATTACTCATGTGCAATTCTGCATTTTATTTATTAAGCTACTGCCTTTATAGTGGCAATATGACTGTAGAACCTCAAATTTTTAAAGTACAGAAAATGGTAAATGCCTTTTAATGCAATGAGTGAAAAAAAATGCCATATTTGCATCTGCATCTTACTTATTAATACTGTCCATGCAAATATGACTGAACGTTTGAAGAGCAACAACTCAGTTTTGTCTAAACTCTTTGCATATATAAATTACATTTTATTTCATTTCATAGACCAAATTATTGTCCTCATTTTAGATTGCATTATACCTCTGAGGATATAAGGCAGCTTTAT
>NW_007736420.1:50054-52571 GCF_000696425.1 Galeopterus variegatus | reverse complement strand
ACCAAATTATTGTCCTCATTTTAGATTGCATTATACCTCTGAGGATATAAGGCAGCTTTATTTTAGCAATTTTTCTTTTTCATATCCTTTCACAATATTACAAATTTACACTAAATGAAAATAGAGCCGAGTGTTTTACCCGATGGTTTCTTTCCCATATAGTAACATTTGTTAACACAGGTCAAAATTCAGGCCTTTGGTACTTCACAGTGTTCCTTGATGCCAGTTGTTCACCATCTCTAAAATGGTAATTCTTTCTTTTTCAGTGATTTCATCTTGTTCATTTCCTTATCTATGAATTTTTGAACTCCTGTGTAAAGATGTAATGTGACAAATTGCCACCTTCACTTTGGAAGCATCTAGTCAAGAAAGGTCTCCAGAATGAGAAGTACTGATACAATCCAGCCTTCACGTCAAAATCCAGCCACAGTCGAGGACCTTTTCAGACACACCTCAATTTACCACTTCGTATTGATGAACTGTCCCAATGATCATTTGAGGAAACCAAAAACTGATAATTACTCTAGTATCTCCATCTTTCCTCATCGTTTTTGCTCATCAGAACTGGTGCCCATTTTGAACTCAACAAATACTAGTTCTGTAAAGTTGTTTAAATGAAGGGAACAAGTTTAAGCCCTGTTTCCTCCTTTCATGCAGCCAGAGGTTGTTTGTTTAGAAGGTTAACATCTACACAGATTATAGGCTCTCACCAGTGCCAGGCCAAAAAACACAGGCCCCAAACCACTCATTCCATAACTGCCTCATTTTCTGACCTATGGTTGTTATTGTAGGAACTGGATCTATCAAGAAATTGCCTCTGGTGCAGTCAGGGAATATCACAGCACCTTGTGCAATAATTTGCAAACAGTGGCTTGAGAGAAGTGGTATGTAAAAAAAATGCTTCCCTCTCTACATTGTCACGGTGAATGTTTAGCTGGGCTTACTTCCAGAAAAATAAAGGAAGTATATCTGAGAGCTAGGTGGGATTGGGAAAACATGCTTGGCAGTGAAATGGCATCATGAGAGATGGTAGGGAGCTTTACCTTTGGTCTTTCACATCAGGCACACCTGAGGTCAAATCCTAGCTCATCAGTTTAGCATGTATCCTTGTGCTCAATATTATCCTCTTTAAAACTTAGTTTCTCCATCCATAAAATATGAAAAATAAAACTAACTGCTTCATAAAGTTGTGATGGCCCAGAGAAGCTCCTCAATAAGTGCTGAATTAATGTATTTCATTACGTAATGTGCTTAAATGAATTAGCAAAACGTCTGACACATTTAATATCTTTTTATTGTTGTTATAAATGGTATGTTTGTGGTTATTCATGAGTTTTACCAGGTCTCAGGACAAAATTGCCAAAGTGAAATGCAGATCTTATTTGAGGGATAGCCAATATTCCACAGTAGAAATAGCCATTGTTGCATTACTGCTGGGAAGTAGAGTGCCGGAAAACCTCTTCCTAGCCCCTCAAAGTCCAAAGTGGCTAGGAAAAGAGACTCTAATTTTGATCCTCCTCCTTGGAAAAACTGGAGGATAGAAACTGGTCCCCATGAGTTTATTTTAAACTAAGGTTTCTCTGAAGGACATTTCAGGGAATAAGCCATAAATCTCCACACAGAATCTCTTTTTGCTGCTTAGAGAAGCCTCCAGTGTGGTGAAGCATTTGCATGGTAAGTGCTCTGATGGCCTTGGAGGGACTGTGTGTATGTGCTGATTTGAAACTTGAAATATTCAACATATTCACCTATTTCAACTACATTAATGTGTTCATAAAATTTAAGGTGACATTATTTTCAAGAGCGTCTAAAAATCTGGGTCAAAGTCTTAGAAATCGTAAGTCAAAATCTTAGAAAATAGATTAACCTGGCAAGTTCCAGAGGCACATGACTCTTTGAGATTGTAGAAGACATATACAAGAGTTCAGAGTTCTTTAAATGACAAAAAGACACTGTGACAAAATGAAAATAAGAATAATGAGAATAGTAATTTTGTGGATGGCATTATTATAAGATATTGGTCAATGCCAGGTTAAAATACTGTACTCAAATTTTTCTTTAAAAATATTTTAAGACAGACAAAATTAAGCATGTTTATTATAGAGAACCTAATGATTGATAAGTTTCTTATCCTCATTAGCAAAATATCTTTTTATTTATTCCTGTTACAGTTGAAGAAATATTCATGTAGAGCTTTTTTCCTGCCTTAGTCCTATGGGCTGCATTATTTGCTCAGAGTGACACAGGCAAAAGCTGAGGCAGTGTCGCCTGCCACACTCACCTTCCAAGCTCATCGACAAGTCAGACGGGAATTCAGCCTGGGGACTCTGACTCTTGTTATTCCATGTAACCACTAAACCACTCTGTTCCTTTTAAAATACATATTCATACAAACAAACCCTGACTACCTTAATATTGTTTTATTGCTTCATTTGTCTTCCCACGCTCTTCTCTCTTAACAATCATTTGTGATATTTGAAAAATGTCTCAAAGGGAACACTTCAAAGTATTGCTTTG
>NW_007736420.1:47695-48378 GCF_000696425.1 Galeopterus variegatus | reverse complement strand
TAACTTAATGTCAGAAATAACCTGGACTTTTGGGGACACTATTAAATAAAGTTCTGTTCCCATGTTTATATCAAATTCACATGTATACAGTCAAAACATAGACTTCCTAAAATAATTTGCTTTGACTTTACTTCCTTTCCTTATAAAAACTTCCATCCTCACTGTGATCCATACACCATTTTTTTCCTTTTGTATTGACTTTCTGAGAGAAAAGATTGCATTTATAAATTGCCTTTTAATCATCTGATGATTTTCTATACTGCTTCAGAAAGCTTCAGTCTAATTTACATATTAAATCATGAAAAATAAGAGAAGCAAATGCAGTGGGAATATGGATTATAGAATGTACTTTGAGAGGGGAAAACATTAAGACTAGGTAAATCTGGTTTCTTTTTATACTTAAGGCATGGATTTTGGTAAAATAAAGGTACTGCAAGTATAAAAATACGATTTCTTATATATTTAATTTATGTACAGTAGAGGCCCAACCAAATTGGATTGGAAAAAAGGTCTTATTTGAGACATTTACTTCAGTCACTCATTTATTCATTTATTCAACAAAGGTTTTTTGTACACTTACTATGCATTTGGTAATTTTCTAGGTCTTTGGAGTGAAAAAGGAATGCACTCTTTGCTATAGAGCTTATATTCTAGTGGAAGAGAAAGACAGTAAGCAAACACAA
>NW_007736420.1:41361-47020 GCF_000696425.1 Galeopterus variegatus | reverse complement strand
ATGCACTCTTTGCTATAGAGCTTATATTCTAGTGGAAGAGAAAGACAGTAAGCAAACACAAACTTATAATGTCATGTAGTGATCAATGCTATTAAAAACAGTAAAGTGGGCTCAGGGATAGAGAGTGATTCTGGAGGGGGCTATTTTAGATGGGATGGTCAGGAAAAGCCTCTCTGAAGAAAAAAAATATGTCAGCAGAGGCCAGCACGAAGCGAGGGAGGGAGCCATGGAAGAGTAAACTAAGTAGAGGAAAGAGAATTTCAAAAGGATTAAACTGGGGAAAAATCTGGCACGTTTTATAAATCAGGAGCTCAGTGTGATTGGTGCTGAGTAAGAAGAGAGAGTAGAAAAAGACAAAATTGGAGCAAAGCCATGGCAAAAGATAAAGTAGGACTTTCTAAGCCATGGGAAGCTAACTGTATTCTATTTTAAATGAGATGGAAAGCCCCTAGATGTTTTAAGAAAGTAACAAGATCTAATATTCAAATACTTCTGTTCCTTTCTTTCTTCTGTTATTCCCACTATGCAATTTTTCACTTTTGCAATTGTTCCACAACTCTTGGATAATTTTTTTTCTTTGTTTTTCAGTTTGCAAAGTTTCTATTGACACATCGTCAAGCTCAGTGATTCTTCCTTCAGTTTTGCACAGTGTATTGATGAGCCAATCACAGGCATTCTTTATTTCAGCACAGTGTTTTTGATCTCTGGTATTTCCTTTAACTCTTTCTTAGAGTTTTCATCTCTCTGCCTGCACTACCCACCTGTTACTGTGTGTTGCCCATTTTTTCCGTTAGAGCGTGTGTGTATTAACCATAGTTATTTAAAATTCCCAGTATGATGACTACAAAATCTCTGTCATATCTGACGAGTTCTGATGGTTGCTTTTGTCTTTTCAGAGTAGGTTTCTACCTTCAGCGTGCCTTGTAGCTCTTTGTTGAAAGCCAGAATATGATGTATTTGGTAAAAACAAAACAAACAAACAAAAAAAACTAGGAGAGATAGACCTTCAGTGTGAGGTTTTATGTTTATCTGGCTAAGAATTACACTGTTTACTGCTTGCTATAGCTGTGGCATCAGAGGCTAAAATTTACTCTCATGTTGTTTTTGTCTCCCCTGTTGCCTTTGGGTTTCTTCAGAGATTCCTTCTTAGTGTTGAAGGCTTGCGTTTTCTTTTTTATAGCTGTAATCCTGTTATTATATAAGAGCTCTGTTGATGCTGTGGAAAGGTGCAGGGGAAAAGTAGTTTGTAGTTTTCCAGCTTTCCTCTCCACCCCTCTTAGGCTGGAAGATTCTGGAGTTGGGACAGAGTTGGACATTTTCCATCCCCCATGTGGAACACTAGAGGGGTTTGGAATTGGGTGTTTCCTTCCACCATATAGAAGTCTGTAGGTGTCTGAACTTGGGTATTTCCTCTGCCCTAAGTTAGTTTTCCTCTGACAAAATAGTTTTGAGGGCAGGCTATATTAAGGAGAATAGAGATCTTTTAGAATATTTTAAAGTGGTTATTTTCCTCCTCTTCCTGCTGGAAGCACTGGGATATGTTACTCTGATCTTCACAGTGAGAAATTGTTGAGGTTTCCTTAGGTAAAATTCATAAATATATGGAGGCCTCTAAAACTCCCGCCACCCGCTGGAGTTTTTAACTCTGTAGTTTGTCCACAGAGAGCCTCAGAATTTTGTCAATTACAGGTTAAGGGTTCCTACTGGTACTGGCTCCAGCTGTGGACTTGTGCTTGTGGTAAACTGGACTTCTCTTTATCCACCTGTCTCCAGTTTTTGCAGCAGCAGTTTGTCTTACAACATGAAGTCTTCATGGATATAAGATTTGTTGATTTTCAGTTTTTTCAGGTTTTTTTTCTTGTGAGAATGCAAGTGACAACTTCTAAGCTCTTTCCATGTCAGACCAAAAACCAGAAGTCTCTTGTTGTTTATAACAAAATATTAAAAATAACCCAAATATCCATGAATGGAGGATGCAGTTTTAATAAATGATGACCATATAGATAGGCAACAGAAAAGGGCTAATAATCCTGTCTAGAATGATGCAAGTTCTGAGATTTGCCTTATTTGAAATCAATCAAGTTAGTCAATCACAATTTCATGGGTGCTGATAGAAGCCATAAGATCCCTGGGTCAGAGGCAAAGTACTCGATTATTCACAATAGAGCAAGCGTGGGCATCATGCATGCATAAGCTCAACTCGTCCCAATTCCATGGAGCCAGTGTGGAGGGTTTCATATGGATGCTGCATAAACAGTGGTGTTGCATCATTACTTATAAGCCCCAGATTAAGAGAACCCAAATCTTTTATAATCAACTGCAAATAAGTCTGCCCTTTGCCATGGAGAGAGATGCTAGATTTATTTTCCTGGACAGTAAATCTGCCCTCTTCCTGAGAGGGATTTACAATTACTATTTTGCAAGGCTGTTGGCTATATAAACACTCTTGAAAAGATAGACTGAGACAAAAGCAGACTGTGCCTCTGCTCACAAGATTTGCAGCAACATAAGAGGAATTCTAGAGTAGTCTCCTAACAAACTTAGGATCTGGAGCTAAACTCTCTCTCTGATACCTTCTATCTCTGTGATCTGGTGCAAGTTAATGACTCTCTCTGCCCCTCAGTTTCCTCTTACATAAAATGAGTTTTAAGGGAGGAATTGGTAAAGGGCCACGAAAAACAATTACATTGTATAATGTTGAATATACTAATTATAACAATTTAAGCATCACATATTGCACACAGGTATTGATATTCAACTCTGTACTCTACAGATATGTACAATCAACTATGTTTCAATAAAAAAATTAAAAATTAAAAAAAAAAATGAATTGGTTAAAGTATTAGAATAGTGCCAGAATCCAGCTACATGTTTAAAAATGTTAGCTGGTGTTATAATCATGATGCATTTATTCAACTGAATCCTGTTCGTTCATTACATATGACTAAAGCACATGGAATGATAGCTGAGATATATTTTAAGAGGAAAAAAACCCCCCAAAAGTGCAATGTACTATAGAGCATACCACCATTTGTGTAAAGTAAGAATACATAAATATAGGTAAATACCTACAGACCTACATATATGGATGCTTATTGCATATGCCTAGGCTGTCTCCAGAAGGATACTCAAGTGCTAGTAATTGGGGTTATCTTCAATGAGAAGAGTTCATGGCTAGGGAACAAGGAAGGAAAATTTACTTTTCTCTCTATACTCTTTGGTAACTTCTGAACATTGTGCTACGTGAATGTATTAACTATTTTTTAAAAAATAATAAAATAAACTATCTGAAGCTAAAATTTCCTTGTTTATGTGAAAAACTCAACTATTTATACATTGAGATTATATGTTATTGAAAACAAATATAGATTATTAAAATAGGAAGTTATTTTAATAATGTAGAGTTTTTAATTTGTTATGTTCAATTTTGAATAAAGAAGATTTTCAGTATCAGTACAGGTAAAGAATAGGATTATAACCAGGATTGTGTTTTTGGTGGTTTCAAGTTGGATTAATTTGGTTGAATTGATTCAGTAATTTTTGGTTCTTGTGGAATTAGCTGATTAAGTTTCCTTTGAAATTTCAGTTCTGTCCTATTCTAGACCACAAAATCTATATGCCAAACAAAACCAGAAGCTTTTCCAAGACTCTATTGAATTTCCTGTGCACTTGTGAATGTCTGTGGTTTTTATCATCAAACCACAAAAAATGCAGGATTAGTACATGTGGGCCCTTACAATGATAATGAAAACTTCGCATTAATTATGGATGAAAAGTTCAGAGAGCCAAGCAAGTTTAGATTAAGTTTGGCAAATTTATTGTTATTTTCCAGAAAACTAGCCAAGTATTACAGTGGAAGATACCCATCCTCTTTCCCTCTACCACCACATGTTTCCCTTTGCATCAATTGTGACATTAAGATTTTGGCAATTTTGCTCTGGATTTATGAGAATTGGAAAGAAAGCTAATGGACTGCAACATCTTGGGCTCTCTTTTCTGTGGATAGTCATTCTCATTGAAGTTCTCGTTTTGAAATATACTGTGGCTGATATCTGCCTCTTGTACTAAATCTAGCGCTTAAAAAGTCTTGTGAAGTGGCTAGCTCTCAGAAAAATATTGCTACTGCTAGATAGCCAAGAATCCTTAATGTTAACATAATACTTTCATAATAGCTGTTGCTTGTTCTAAAATGTCACCGAAATGTGTTTTGTTCTATGTAACTTTTCAATAGAACTAGTGTCATCTACAGGTCAGTGTTTACCAACCCACATGGCAACATCTATGTGTACTGGCATTTGAAAACATGGGCTCAAATCTGGATTTTTACTTCATTTAACTGCTGTGCCACCTTAGAAAATGACTTCACCTTCCTGAGCATTAATTTCTCCAGAAGAAATAGAGTTTATAATATAATACATATCCATAAAAGTCAGAGTCCTGGAAAGAAAAAGAGGGCATGTTCAATAGGGTTAAATAAAGAGAATTTAATGAAGAGACCATTTTAGATTTGTTATCAGGGTTAACGGGAAACCAACAAAGGAGAGTAGAAAAACCCAGAGTCAGCAGCAGCAGGAAGGAATTACTATCTCTCCACCTGCAGAGGCAAAGGAAGGGAGTGGTCACCATAACCTGGCAAGGATGTAGCTATAGGAGAAGTCAGCCCAGAAGGAGCTGAATAAATGGAGATACAGTACGTGTAAAGTGTTTAGAAAAAATACAAAAGCTAGTATAAGGGCATGTAATTGTGCTTAAAAATAAATAACTAAAATATTCATAGATGGGAAGTATGAATTTCGTGAAGATATCAACAGTTGGTAACGGCTTTTCCCTAGAAAAAAGAAATAACAAAAGATGTTATAAAATTAAAATTTACAAAAAGTGTGACATGACAAACCAAGAAAAGGAATTGATAATTCTGAAACAAAGCTAAGTATATAAAAGGAGTCATTATATGATAAAAACTTCTGAGGGGAAGACGGATTATCCAACACATTTTGCTTAGAAAATTGGTCAAAAGTTTGGGAAAAAAAATTGGATGCTTACTCCATAATATAAACTAAAATAAATAAATGACATAAAGAGTTAAAAGCAATAAATTATGTAAAAGCAAAAGAAAATACATGTGACTATATAGTTGACCTGATGCTACATTTGCCAAATTTTTATTATTCAAAGTTTTAAAGTATTTTCTAGTTCCCATTATATTCTATCTCTTGATCCTTGACTAGTTTAGAAAAATATCTTTTCCTTATTATTTTAATACTATTTTAAAAAATATATGTTTATTTCTGGGCCAAGCCCGTGGCACACTTGGGAGAGTGCGGCGCTGGGAGCGCAGCAGCACTCCCGCTGCGGGTTCGGATCCTATATAGGGCTGACTGGTGCACTCACTGGCTGAGCGCGGTGCGGCCAGTCTCAGAAAGGAAAAACAAAACAAAACAAAACAAACAAACAAACAAAATATATATATACGTTTATTTCTACCTTTTGTGTGATGTAGGCAGAGAATGTGTTTGTATATTATGTATATTGTGTATTTTTAGAAACAAAACTTGCTTTATAGACTAGTCATGGTTAATTTTTTTAATTGCTACCTGCGTGCTTGGAAGACTATGTTCTTCATTTTTAGAGCAAAATGCTCTTCTTCTTCAAATTTTAT
>NW_007736420.1:39984-40400 GCF_000696425.1 Galeopterus variegatus | reverse complement strand
TTCATGCACTTAGCATATGTGACTTTAATCAATCAAATGTCTCAAATGAACAAGTGAAAACAATCCAAACTGTTGACACAAGCTTAACTAAGTTCAGCTGTTTTTATGTATAGCTGTATAAGTTCAAAAAAACTATCCTATGTGTCCATACAAGAATTGTTTATACACAAGTTTGTACATAAGGGTTTATCCCTTCATTTCTCAAAACTCTTAAGTGCCAACTCTCAGTAGACACCAACACTTTATTCAGATATTTTGCAATGGAGAAGACTATTTCCAAAATTAACAACAATGTGCATCCCATATTCAGATCATTTAGGCTCCACTGCATATAATTTTTATTAAAAGACAAAAAGTGTTAAAAATTACTGTAGCTACAATAATTTGTTCAAGGAAAAGCAATATAAAACAATGTA
>NW_007736420.1:31350-38323 GCF_000696425.1 Galeopterus variegatus | reverse complement strand
CCAAGGGTTGCGATCCCGTTGCCGGTCCCGGTCCAGTACGGGGGTGACACTGAGGGTTGCGTTCTGTTGCCGGACACGGAAAAAGACAAAAAAATAATAATAATAATAATTGAGAAGTGGAACCTTTAAGAGGTGATCAGATTGTGAGGACTGTATCCTCATGAATGGATTAACCCACTGATGGTTTAATGGGTGGTCATAGGTGTGGTTCTGATGGCTTTATAAGGAGAACAAGTGAGCAGATTAGCTCTCTCTTGCTCAGCTATTTTCCATGTGATCCTTTTGTCACTGTAGAGAGTCACCACCAAGAACAAGATCCTTACCAGACATGTTCCCTGGACTTTGGACTTCCCAACCTTCAAAACTATAAGAAATAAATTTCATTTCTTTATAAATTACCTAGTTTTAGGTGTTATGTTATAAGCAAAAGAAATGGACAAATACACTATCAACAACTACTTCAAATCTGAATAGATTAAATTCTCCAATCAGAAGACATAGAGTGGGCTAATGGATTAAAAAAAAAGATTCAACTATACTCTACCTACAACATTCACTTTAACTTTAAGAATGCACATAGATTTAAAGTGAAGAGATGTGAAAAGATATTCCATGCAAATGGCAAACAAAATAGTGCAGGGGTAGCTATATACATCAGAAAAAATAGACTTTAAGTTAAAAACTGTCAGAAGAGATAAAGATGGTCATTATATAATGAGAAAAGGATCCATTCCCTATTGTAAATATATATGCACATAACACCAAAGCACCTAAGTATATAAAGCAAATATTAACAGAAACAAAGTGAGAGATAGACCATAATCCAATAACAGTATGAGCTTCAATACACCATTTTTAACAAAGGATAGATCATCTAAACAGAAAATCAATAAGTAAACAGCTGACTTGAACAGTACTATAAACCAAATGGACCTAACAGACATATACAGATCATTCCATCCAATAGCAGCAGAATACATATTATTCTCAAGTGCACATGAAACATTCTCCATATAGATCACATTTTAAGTCACAAGTCCTAAGAAATTTAAGAAGATTGAAACTGTATAAAATATCCTTTTTGACCACAATGGTATAAAACTAAAAATACTAGTTTTTCTAGAAAAACTAGAAATACTAGAAAGGGGGAATATTGAAAATTCCACAGATTGGTGGGAAAAAAAAATGGCATGCTTCTGGACAATCAAGAAAGAAATACAAAGAGAAATAAAAAAATATCTTGAGACAAACAAAAATAGCAACACAACATTCTAAAACTTATGGGATGCAGTAAAAATAGTTCTAAGAATAAAGTTTATAACAATAAACATCCACTTTAGGAAAAAGAAAGATCTCAAATATTCAACCTAACTTTCACCTCAAATGTGTAGAAAAAGGACAAACTAAGCCTAAAGTTGGCAGAAGGAAAGAAATAATAGATTACAGCTGAAATAAACAAGGGACTAGGAAAACAATAGAGAAGATCAATTAATTTAAGAGCTTTCTTTTTTTAAAAGATAACAATCTATAAACACTTGTCTAGACTAAAATAAAATTATAAATTGAAGAGACATTACAATTGATACTACAAAAATAAAAAGGTTTATAAGAGATTTTTATGAACATATCATTTTATGGCATATAATTATATGCCAACAAATTGTATAACCTAGAAATGGATAAATTCCTAGAAATATAACAAGATAGCAAGAATGAATCTTGAAGAAATAGAAAATCTGGACAGGTCAATAATTAACTATAATTATATGCCAACAAATTGTATAACCTAGAAATGGATAAATTCCTAGAAATATAACAACATAGCAAGAATGAATCTTGAAGAAATAGAAAATCTGGACAGGTCAATAATTAATAAGGAGATTGAACCAGTAATCAAAAACCTCCTGTTAAAGAAAAACCCAGAACTAGATGGCTTTTACCAAACATTTAAAGAAGTAACATCAATCATTCTCAAATTCTTCCAAAAATTAAATGCTAGAGAACACCTCCAAACTCATTTTTTGAGGCCAGCATCACCCTTATTCTGAAGCCAAACAAAGCACTACAAGAAAAGAAAATTATAGGCCAATCCCTGATGAACATAGATGGAAAAAATTCTCAATAAAATAGTAGCAAACTGAATTCAACAGCACATTTAAAGGATAATAAACTATGATCAAATGGGATTTATTCCTAGGATGTAAAGACAGTTCAACATATGTAAATTAATAAATTTGACACATCACATTAAGACAATAAAGGGTAAACATCATATGATCATCTCAGTAGATACAGAAAAATTATTTGAAAAAATTGAACATCTACTCATGATAAAAACTCTAAACAAATTAGATATAAAAATATTGTACCTCAATGTAATAAAGGCCATGTATGACAACCCACAGCCAACATCATATTTAATGATGAAGAGCTGAATTTTTTCTTCTAAGACTAGTAATTAGACAGGGTTTCCCCTGTCACCACTTAAATTCAACATAGTACTAGAAATTCTAGACAGAGCAACTAAGCAAGGGAAAAAAAGGCAGCCAAATCAAAAAGGAAGAATAATATTTTCTGTTTGCAAAGAACACGTTTTTCAAAACATTTGTGGAAAAATGGAATTAAAAGATAATATGAATCTTTCCATGAACTTCTTGGAGTCCCCTCATGGATTAAAAACCCTAAAGAATCCTCAAAAAAAACCCAAAACTGCAGGAACTAATTAAAAAATTGAGTGAATTTCACCATAAAAAATCAACATACAAAAATCAGTTGCATTTTTTATACACTAACAACAAACTATCTGATAAAGAGATTAAGAAAATTATTCTATTTACATTGAAAAGAATAAAATACTTAGGCACAAATTTAACCAAGGAGGTGAACATGTCTGTAGAGTAAAAACTAAAATGTTGATAAAAGGAAGCTGAAGAAGGCACAACCAAGTGAAAGGATATTCCATGTTCATGAACTGAAGAATAAATATTGTTAAGATGCCTATACTCCCCAAAGTGATCTATGGATTCAGTACAATCACTATCAAAATTCCAAGACAGTTTTTCACAGAAATATAAAAACAATCCTAAAATTTGTATGGAACCACAAAAGTCTCCAAGTAGTCAAAATAATCTTGAGCAAAAAGAACAAAGCTCAAGGCATCACACTAACTGATTTCAAAATATACTACAAAGCAATTGTAATCAAAACAGAATGGTACTGGCATAAAAACAGACAGGTAGACCAATGGAACAGAATAGAGAACCCAAAATAAATTCAACCATTTCATGGCCAATTCATTACTAACAAAAGTGCCAATAATACAAGGTGGAAAGGACGGTCTCTTCAATAAATGCTATTGAGACAACTGGAAGGACAGTCTCTTCAATAAATGGTATCAACACAACTGGATATCCACATATAGAATAGTAAAATTAAACCCTTATCTCCTACCATATACAAAAATAAACTCAAAGCAGATAAAAGACTTAAATGTAATCTCTGAAACTGTAAAGCTACTAGAAGAAAACATAGGGGAAAATCTCCATGACATTTGTCTGGGCAGTGATTTCTTTGATATGAACCCAAAAGCACAGGCAGCAAAAGCAAAACAAAACAAAACAGACAAAAAAAAAAATGAGCAAGAGTACATCAAACTAAAAAGCTTCTGCACAGTCAGGGAAACAATCAATACAATGAAAAGACAACTTATTGTAATGGGAGAAAATATTTGTGAATCATACATTAGGGGTTAATATATAAATTATATAAAGAGCTTGTGAGACTCCATAATAGGAAGACAACCAGATTAAAAAATGGCAAAGTACCTGATAGACATTTCTCCAAAGAACATATACAAATGACCAACAGGTATATTAAGAGGTGCTCAACATAATTATTGGGAAAATGCAAATTAAATATACAATAAGATATTACTTCATACTTTTTAGATGGCTATTAGCAAAAAAGACAAATAATAACAAATGCTCATGAGGATGTGGAGAATAGGAAACCCTGGTGCACTCTTGGTAGGAATGTAAATTGTTACAGCCTTTATGGAAAACAGTGTGGAGGTTCCTCAGAAAATTAAAAATAGAACTATCATAAGATCCAGCAATTCTATTTCTGGGTATTTATCCAAAAAATAGGAAGTCAAGATCTTAAAGACATACCTACATTCCCATGTTTAGTGAAGCATTATTCAAATAGTCAAGTTATAAAATGTGGTATATACATACAATGGAATATTATTCAGCCTTAAAAAATGGATGCAGTCCTGCCATTTGTGACAAGGACAAACTTTGAGGGTCTTATACTGATTGAACTAAGCCAGACACAGTAATACAAATAGTGCATGATCTCATTTGTAAGTGGAATCTAAAATAGTCAATCTCATAGGAGCAGAGAGTAGAATTGTGGTTACCAGGGGACTGGGGTAGGGGGAAATGGAGAGATGATGACCAAAGGGTAACAGTTTCATTTATGCAACATAAGTCCTGGAGATACACTATACTGTTATAGTTAGTAGATACATAGGCACTATAATTATTTAGGCACTATTATAGTTAGTGCCTATAGCTAACAACTTCATATTGCATATTTAAAATTTGCCAAGAATGTATATCTCATGTTAAGTGTTCTTACCCCCCCACACACAAATATTACTGTTACTGATAATAATAATAATAATAGTAATAATAATAATAATAATAATAATAATAATAATAATTATAAAAGGGGGTGAGAAAAAAAATTGGGAGTTGATAAACATGTCTATGCTCTTGTTGGTGGTCTGGTTTCACAGATATGTACTTGTTCCCAAACTCATCAAGTTGTGTACATTAAATGAATACAGCTTTTTACATGTCAATCATTCCTCTATAAAGTGGTTTTAAAAAATAAACTTATGTGCTGGCCCCGTGGCTCACTCGGGAGAGTGAGGTGCTTATGGCACCAAGGCCACGGGTTCGGATCCTATATAGGGATGGCCGGTGCACTCACTGGCTGAGCATGGTGCGGACCACACTTTGCCGAGGGTTTCGATCTCCTTACCGGTCCAAAAAAACCAAACTTATGATGAAAAGTTTAGATGTCAACTTAAAAATGTACAAAATAAATATGTGTCTGTATATGTAAACACAAATTTTTATACATTACATACATATGTATTTCTAAAATTTTTAAGAGGGATGCAAGAATCTTCTCAGATAATTTGTTAGTTGATGATGAGAATGGAAGACTGCTATACGTTTTTATCTACTTTTACTTGAGGTGACAATATATTTACTTTAAAAGCATTTCCAATATTCCCTTTTCTGCTAGATGTTTCCAATGGAAGTCACTGGGTAAGTTTTGGAGGAACTCTTCATAAAGCTTAGATTCAGCTGCCACATGACTTTGCATCTCATATCCTTTTTTCTTTCTTTCTGGAAAGTGTACTGATTGCCTGGAAAGTCACACCATCCTGAAGCATGAAGTGGAAAGCCTAAGTTAGGGATGGCTGATGATTCCTTGCAGATCCACTCTACCAGCCCTGCAGTGGCGACCCCAGATTCCTCCACAGGTAAGGAAAAGAAGACTCATTTGTTTAAGCCACTGTTTCAAGCCAAATCAATTTCCTAACTGAAGCATTATTTCACTTATTTTTTAGTATTTTTTCAAGGCGGGTGGCGGTGAGTCCTTGTAAATACTAACAAAGTTGTATTAAAATTTTTCAGTAAGAGGAGAGATTGGTTAATTTCTTCTTGAAGATTTGCCACTATTAACTATTATTCCTGATGAAATGAACTTTTTTCACTACGTAATGAAGTTCATTGCTAATAATAATATTTCTCTTAAAGCTTTAGTCTTAAATTTTAGGCCATTAAAGTAACTACATAGACTTTTGTTGTTCTTAGTATTTTCTTGGTTTGTTTCCTTCTGTTACTTTTCATATTTTTAGATGTCTATATTTTTAAGTCTTCTTTAAAACTTTTTGAGGTTTTCTTGAAAAAGGACACATAGCTGGAGTTTTTAAAAGAGGGTTCTTCTGAAAACATTTTTATATATTAACTGTCAAGTTTAGGCCACTTACATTTATTATAATTATTTACATATGTGAATGTGTTATTTCATTTTATAGTTTTCGTATTTCTTACCATTTTTATGACTGCTTTTTGCCCCTTTTTCCCCTTGCATAGGTTAGTGTGTTTAATTTTTCCATTCCAACTCTCCTCTTCTGTAACTTTAGAAGTTACTTTCTCTCTCTGTTTTAGTTTTGATATGCTTCAGGGTATATTGTATTATTTTTAAAGTAATTACTATTACTCTCCTTACCTGTTCTTACATACCACACCTGCTGGTGGATTTTATTCCCACTTCATTGACATCAGGCTTTGGCATATGACTTGATAAGCAGAAACTTTAATACCCAATGTGTCTACCTGCTGAATGCTTCTTGCATAACCTAGGTTACTGCTGCTGCTTCAGCCTTGATTTAGAAGGAAAAGGATGTGGAGCCAAGCCATACGCAACCCATAAAAGATACAAGTCTGAGAGAGAACTAATCCTTTGATGTAATTTGTTACTGCTGTGCATTTTAGCATTTGCCTGATACACCTTATAAATTTTAATGCACGTTCTTAACAAAATCTAAAATTGATCAATATCTTTACCATTCTCCTAAAGAATGTAAGAAACTTAGAGTGATTTATATGCTACTTGCAGCTTTTATTGTAGTTCATTTTTTATCTTCAAAGGAGAAATGGTGATTTTTTTTTTTTACCATAAATTTTTGTTTAGATTTACCCATATATTTAACATTTTTTCTTCTCACCATTACGTTTTTTTACCTTAGTCTTCTGGGATTTTTCTTCTGTATCCTCAAGCACATTCTCTACATTCTAGAGTCTAGAAGTCCTTTGGTAAATGTCTGTGTTAAGGGCCGGCCCGGTGGCGCACTGGATGGTGCGCCGCTTGGGAAGCGCGGCGGCGCTCC
>NW_007736420.1:29821-30511 GCF_000696425.1 Galeopterus variegatus | reverse complement strand
ACTGAGGGTTGCGATCCGTTGCCGGACACGGAAAAGGACAAAAGACAAAAAAAAAAAAAAATGTCTGTGTTAATAAACTTGCATAGTTATTGTTTCTTTGAATATGTCTTTATATATTTTCATTCTTGAAAAATAGTTCTACTGTACACATAATTCCAGTTTCACAGTTGTTATGTCTTACACATGGAAAATGTTCTACAAGGTTTTCCTTGTTGTTTGTTGAGAAGTGAGTAGTTAGGCCAATAGCTGTTCCTTAGCCATCTCCTTTTTTTGCCCTAACTGCCTTTAAATTCTGCTTTTTGGTTTTGTTCTGATATTTTATTATGATATGTTTGTGTGTAGATTTCTTTTTATTTGTTCTGTCTGGAGTCACTGTGCTCCTTGAATTTGGGGGTATGAATCTTTTATAATTTCTGTAACTTATTCTCCATTACTTCTTTGAGTAGTTTTTGTTTTCCTGATCTCTTCAACATCTCTTTCTGGTACTCCAATAAGACATATATCAGAATTTCTTATTTTCCCTCTCCATGTCTCTTAACAGATATTTTAAAATACTTCTAATTGCCGAAGGAAAACAATGGTAATTTTATTTTTTGAACCATTTCTTGCTCTTTATTATACTGAGTGATAGTCACAGATGAAAAAGTTGTTAAATGACAGCCATCTGATTTAGGGTCGAAAATCCTCTTT
>NW_007736420.1:27702-29026 GCF_000696425.1 Galeopterus variegatus | reverse complement strand
CTAAACAATTTAACTTTGTTAGAAAGGAGTTAGTTATTAGAACTTCAAAGTATAAAAATATTTAAGGTTTTGTTTTAGCAATATTGTGTTATCAATCTTTGATTAGAAAGTACACTCCCTACCACACCCTCAAAATAGGGATGGTACTGAGCATGGCATATAGTTCTTTCCAAATATAAAACAAACCAGTCTTTTTTTAAAAAAGCCACGGAATAATATTTTAATGTCTCAGTTTATTCCTTTTAGCAACAAAAATATAATTTCTAGGTCATTTATCTAACATACGTAAAGTTTAGAAATATTCTAAAATGCAAACCTCAGAAGATAATTATGGGATACATATCTGGAGACCTTCTTGACGATAATTTCAGTAGCAGAGAATAATTCCAGGGTTGGACATTATATCAGTGACAGATAATTATTTAGGGAAGTAATGCTGGAGAGAATTAAAGAATTTAAAGATAGTTGATATTTAAGGATATTAACTCAGGGGAGATTGGGATTTAATTTTGAAAAGACTCGCATTAATAAGTAAGATTCAAAAGACTAAAATGTTTCTTTCAAAATAATATTTTTAGAAGTTTAGAATAAATTATTTTAAGATATATTAATTTTTTCTCCTTTGAAGTTAAGGGTTTGGCAAGGTTGGTTTGGGATTTGACTAATTAAGAGTAATCTAAAAGTAATAATTGAGGTGGGCAACCTATAAAATGTGGCCTACTTTATTCAAGGTACATTGTATAATCAAAGATAAATTACAGATATTTATAGAATAATAGAGGAAGTGGGAAACAGTAAAGGAATTGTGCAAAACTAAAATAAAATTTTAGAATATAAGATTTAAAATGAGACTTCCTAGATGCACATCTCTGGTTTCATCATAGCTAATGCTGTTTAACTTTGCGCAACTTATTCTCTCTTTGTTTCATTTTCCTATAAATTAAAGATAATGAGATCTACCTTATAATTNAGTCACAGATGAAAAAGTTGTTAAATGACAGCCATCTGATTTAGGGTCGAAAATCCTCTTTATATTCAGAATTAATTTATAAAATTTTCTCTCTTAAACTATTTGTAAAAATGTTAGGTCCACTAACCTACTCAAGAGAGAGTAAGCTTATTGCAAAAATTCATGAGAATTATATTTGCATTTAAACATTTTAATGAACCTAAATGTTTGACATACTTTTTATCACTATCTGTGAAGTATGTATTTCATAATCACTGTTCTGCATTTTAATGCATGTAAGTAATTTTTTAATCCTAAACAATTTAACTTTGTTAGAAAGGAGTTAGTTATTAGAACTTCAAAGTATAAAAATAT
>NW_007736420.1:22831-25571 GCF_000696425.1 Galeopterus variegatus | reverse complement strand
TGTTTAACTTTGCGCAACTTATTCTCTCTTTGTTTCATTTTCCTATAAATTAAAGATAATGAAATCTACCTCATAATTTTTTTTTGGAATAAGTGGATTAATTGTTATAAAATGCTTAGTACCGTGCTCGCATATAGTAAGTGCTCAATATATTTGTGTTTTTACTGCAATTTATTACCGTTATTATTACAATGCTTAGAGAACATTTCTATTACGTTATTTTATTATCTTCTGCTATAGTCTGAATGTTTGTGTTCCCTCAAAATTTATATGAAGAAATCATAACCCCCAAAGTGATGGTATTTGGAGGTAGGGTTTTCAGGAGGTGATGAGGTTAAGTCATGAGGGTGGAGCCCTTATGATGGGATTAGCACCCTTAGAAAACAGACCCTAGGGACACCCTTGCCACTTCTGTCATTTGAGAACACAGTAAAAAGACTTCATCTATAAACAAGAGAGTGGGCTCTACCAGATACCATATCTACCAGCACTTTGAACTCAGATCTTTCAGCCTCCAGAACTATAAGAAATAAATTTCTATTGCTTATAAGCTACCCAGTTTATGGTGTTTTGCCCAAACAGACTAAGACATAAAATTGGTATCAAAAAGTGGATTTGCTGCTGTAACAAATAACTACAATGTGGAAGCAGCTTTGGAACTGGGTAGATCTGGAAGAGTTTGGAGGTGGATACTAGAAAAAGCCTACACTGCTGTGAAAGAACTTTTAAGTGCAACTTGGTGAGGGCTCAGAAGGAGAGGAGGAGAGCTGTAGAAGAAGACTCTATCATCTTAGAAAATAAGTAAGTGGTAGTGAAGAGAATGTTGTAGACATACGGACAATAAAGGCTATTCTGATGAGGTCTTAAACACAAATTAAAAACATGGTAGTGAGCAACACAGGAAAGGTGATCCTTGTTATAAAGTGGAAAAAACCTGTCTGAATTGTGTTTATGTCCTACTGCTTTGTGGAAGGCGGAATTTACGAGCAATAAAATTCAATATTTGGCTGATGAGATACATAAGCAAAGTGTTGAAAAAGCACCCTGGTTTCTCTTGACTGCTTATAGTAAAATGCAAGAAAAGAGAAATGACTTAAAGACAGAATTGTTAGTCAGAAGAGTAATAGAACTTTGAAAAATTGGAAAATCTTAGCCTATCCATATTGAAGAAAATGNTGGGGGATTAGTCAGCCATCTAAATAGCAGTCAGGACCTATTGTCTAAAACAATGGAAAAACTAACTGAAAGCCATTTTGGAGATCATAGGGGCTACCTCTCCTATCACAAGCCCAGAGTATAAGGATAGGAGAGAAGAACAATTTCAAAGGAGTGGTCACTGCTGCCTGATGCTGCTTCACACCTCAGGATCCGTTCCTCACATTCTGTTTTCTCTCCCACTCCAGGTGCAGTTCTAGCCTGCCTAAGTGCAGCATCAGTTGTGGTCAGCAAAGCTATAGGGGCATGGCTCCTTCCACCTAGATTTCAAAGGATGCCCTGAACAGCTGCAGGCCCAGGTGGAAAATTGCTGCAGGAGTGGGACTACCACAGAGAGACCTCACTAAAGCAATGACCAGTGAAGCCACTATAATCACAGACTCATAGAGCCACGAGTGTTCAATTTCAGCCCAGAAGAGCCACTGGCACACAACTCCAACAATGAGAGCTACTTCAAAAGCTGCAAATGGGCTACCCCAAATTGGGGGCAGAGCTGTAGAGGCAGAACCATTGCCCCAATGTGTCCAGATAGCATGACTTCCATCCCAGTAGCCCTGGAGGAAAGAACAACTAACCAAAGGAAGTTATTCTCCAGTCTTAAAGGTTTTGTACTTGGTTGGGAACTGTTATTTTTTTCTTTTCCATTTCTCCTTTTGCAATGGGAATGTTTATCCTGTTCCTGTCTCACCATTGTATCTTGGAATCACATAACTTATTTGATTTCACAGGTTCACACCAAGTATGATTCATCTTAAGGAGAATTTGCCTCAGGATGACTCATACTTTGAGTCTCATCCACATCTGATTTAGATATTAAGCTGAGACTTTGTTCTTAAGACTTTTCAATTAATGCTATAATGAGTTAAGACTATTGGGCTATACTAGGGGGCTATACATAGTTAACTCTTAACTATGAGTTAAGGCTGTTAAGACTAAATTGGGATAAAATGAATCTATATTGCATTCAAGAAGGACATGAATTCTGGGGGACCAGCATTGGAATTCTATGGTCTGAACATGTTCTCCCAAAATTCATATATTGAAATTTTAGCACTCAAGGTGATGATATTAGATGGGGTCTTTGGGGGGGTGATGAGGTCAAGAGGGTAGAGCCCTTGTGAATAGGATTACTGCCCTTATAAAAGAGACCCCTGAGAGATTCTCATCCCTTCCACCATGTAATAATACACCAAAAAGACATTGTCTATGAACTATAGAGCGGTCCCTACCAGACATCAAATCTCCCAGCACTTGGTTTTGGACTTTCTAGCTTTCAGAACTATGAGAAATAAATTCCTGGCAATTATAAGCTACTCAGTTAATGGTATTTGTCTATAGCAGCTTGAACAGACTATGATACTTGCCCTTCTCTGAGGTTGAATGTGTGTGTGTGTGTGTGGTGGTTTTGTCTAAATTATGGTTCAGGGAAGTCAATAATTTTATTTTGGGGTCCTATTATAATCTAATATTAAGGAGGCAGTGTAGTTTAGCAGTTAAGAGAGCTGACTCCTAAAAGTAGATTGCA
>NW_007736420.1:19605-21288 GCF_000696425.1 Galeopterus variegatus | reverse complement strand
ATATAGTAACATACTTGACTGTTATCTCTTTTGTTTGCAAACAATCTTGTTATACTATTATTTTCACTTATAGATGGGGGATATGAGGCTAAGATCGAGCATTCAAATGTGCAATTTCTTACTTTAAGCTCTGGATCCTTTAACTTTACTCCTCTGAATACTGAGAATAGTTCAATGCTTTGAAACGTGAAAATTGTAAATCATTTCTTAGAACTAAACAAGTACTTTAACTAAACAAATACTTCTTTTGGCTGCAGTGCATAAATAGACTTAGAATTTTTGTATCCTACAGTGTATAGTGATTACAAACATCTGAGGGGCACTTTAAGAGATGGTAACTAAAAACCTAGTATATATCTTCCTTAAGGCTTCACAATCACTTGTGGAATCCTTGCCATATTAAAAAGGGGAAGGAGGGAGACTCTTTTGACTTGAAAATAATACAAGCAATATCTAGCTTGCTGTTCTACATGGAATAGATAGCAATGAAAAGAAAAGAGTTTTAAGCTGTGAAGAATAACTCAGAGATGATCAGTGTAAAACATTGGTGATTTACTGCTACATTGGCATATCTGAGAGAGTACAGCCTTTGTGAAGACTGTCTCTCCAACCTAAGGCAATAGTGAGGCTCACAAAGACAAATACCTACCAAATTTCACAAGCAAAGTGATTAACGGCTTAAGCAAGTCCTGGCTTCGGTTCAGAATTGGTTGGTTCCAAGAGCACTGGGTTTGGCCCATTGCTAAGCCTTGACTTGATNAATATTAAGGAGGCAGTGTAGTTTAGCAGTTAAGAGAGCTGACTCCTAAAAGTAGATTGCAATTACTAGCTGTGTGACCTAGGGCAAGTTAGTTGATCTCTATGTGTCTCAGTTTTGTCATCTGTAAAATGGTGGTAATAATAGTAATAATAATTATTATTATTATAGCATTTTCTTTTGGGGATTTCTATTGGGGAGGATTGAATGACTTAATACATACAAAATATTAGAATGTTGTCTGACACATAGTAATTACTTAGATATCATCATTATTCAGTATTACTGATAATTATGTCTTTATTTTAATTATATTACCACTCTCTTTAATATTTTATTATACAAACAAAGTGATAAGGTAATCACATATACTCACNATTTATGCTAATGGGTGACTATATTTTAAAATAGATGTAGAAACCAAATGTATTGACTTTCTATGTGCTTACTGACTGCAAATGCCACCCAGCTATTAGTATTTAGTCATTTCTTTTTCTCTTCTGCCTTTTTCCACATATGAGTGAAAATATGTGCTGTACTTTCTAAAACGATGATCATTCCACCCTAAGTAAATCATGTACTTAGTTTTGAAATACTGTTACTCGTTAAATATTTTCTCATCTACATTCTACACCAATATTTCATTTTAATTTGAGATTGGAAAGATAGATACATAAATAAAATAGTACATAATATAATATCTGTTTAAAACTGTTTTTGTAAGTGTTCTAAACAGCAATTTGTCTATTTGGTTTTTTCTTCAGAAAATATAACAGACTTTCAGCTATGAATTTTGAGATTACCTCTGATAAAAGAACAAACCTTCAAAATATAATTCGCATGCAGCAAACTATTGATTAGCTGTAAACCCTTGAAACTTTACATGCAATGACTAAGATTATTTATAACTTCTGATCAAAAGTTTA
>NW_007736420.1:17105-18758 GCF_000696425.1 Galeopterus variegatus | reverse complement strand
ATATAGTAACATACTTGACTGTTATCTCTTTTGTTTGCAAACAATCTTGTTATACTATTATCTTCACTTATAGATGGGGGATATGAGGCTAAGATCGAGCATTCGAATGTGCAATTTCTTACTTTAAGCTCTGGATCCTTCAACTTTACTCCTCTGAATACTGAGAATAGTTCAATGCTTTGAAATGTGAAAATTGTAAATCATTTCTTAGAACTAAACAAGTACTTTAACTAAACAAATACTTCTTTTGGCTGCAGTGCATAAATAGACTTAGAATTTTTGTATCCCACAGTGTATAGTGATTACAAACATCCGAGGGGCACTTTAAGAGATGGTGACTAAAAACCTAGTATATATCTTCCTTAAGGCTTCACAATCACTTGTGGAATCCTTGCCATATTAAAAAGGGGAAGAAGGGAGACTCTTTTGACTTGAAAATAATACAAGCAATATCTAGCTTGCTGTTCTACATGGAATAGATAGCAATGAAAAGAAAAGAGTTTTAAGCTGTGAAGAATAACTCAGAGATGATCAGTGTAAAACATTGGTGATTTACTGCTACATTGGCATATCTGAGAGAGTACAGCCCTTGTGAAGACTGTCTCTCCAACCTAAGGCAATAGCGAGGCTCACAAAGACAAATACCTACCAAATTTCACAAGCAAAGTGATTAACGGCTTAAGCAAGTCCTGGCTTCAGTTCAGAATTGGTTGGTTCCAAGAGCACTGGGTTTGGCCCATTGCTAAGCCTTGACTTGATTGTGTAGAGAAGGTACAGTCAGTTTGCAATCAAGATGTTTTTGTTGCTATTGATTTTGATCAGTTTTCCAGGAAGCAGTGGCTCTGGTTCCTTCTTCTAGGGCCCTGACTTCTTTATCTCTCTTCCCTCTAGGCTCAAGGCCATTTCAAGAGGCAAGGTTGACTACACACGCTCAAGGCTCAGTGAAAATGTTATCAATGAGAGTAAAATTTCTTGATTCTGTTTTATCTGCTACCTGTTAAATAAAGCAAGAGATATTGGGCCACAGATTATGACTTGCTGGTGGTAAAGTCTGGGCTAACCTTAAGGACTCATAAGATGAATGACAAATGTAGAAGCAAAGGAAGATTGTCACCTTTAATATATAGATAGTTGATAATTCCAGAGAGAAACAGGAGAAACAGGGTAAGCAAACATTATAGAACTGTGTTTGTGTCTGGAAAGGAAATGGGGGAGTGCAAAATCCATTGAGTAGAAATGCAAATAAAAATCGGATGACAATAAAATTGCCTGTTTTCTTGTGTTTTGTGGTGAGGTTGCCACCAGAAGTTAGTTTTTATATTAAAAATATTTAAAATATTTCATATTAAAAGGTTTAAGTATGGAGATTTAAAGATCTCAGTACTTAGGCACAAGTGACAATTGCAAACTTGTACATTTCTTATATAGGTGAATTTCCTTTATTGGATAAAACTTAATTAGTTATATACAAAATATCCTATAAGATTAAAAAAAATAATGTCATTCTGACTGCATTTGAAAGATGTGCAATTGTGCTTTGTCAGTTACTATAAGTACTTGCTGTGGTTCAGTGAATCAAAGTGACATAGATAAATTTCACTTATGGCTGGCTTTGGAAAAAGAAAAGAAAACAACAAATAATATATATATATA
>NW_007736420.1:5092-16272 GCF_000696425.1 Galeopterus variegatus | reverse complement strand
ATATATATATATAGTTATTTATGTATTTTCCTCCAACCCACCTTGCTGAATGATTTGAGAGAAGATACCATTTAAGCTAACATTCTAGTTTTTGCTTTGGAAAAAGTCAGAGGTATGGAAATTTTTCTGAAAAAGAATGAGGAGGTATCTGTTTTCTTCAGACCAACAGGGTGCATTTGATGAGAGTGAAAAGAAGCCAACAACAAAAACAGCCTTTAGATAGCTTTCCTGGAGTGTAGACTACCCACACTAAATCGTCAACACCTCACTGCACACCATTGCTGGGAGAGAAGAAAACATCCTTCTCTTTCATTTTTCTTCCTCTAAAAGGCCAAACATGCTGTCTTTGGATCTATTTCAATCCTGCTTTAATTCATTAAAAAGTGAAACAAAATCACCATTTACATCCATGACAGCTGGCAGGTTTTATGTGTTCTTACTACTCCTGCCAAGTAGCAAATGTTTCATTCAACTCAGTCACGGATCCTTGGAGAGCCACAAGTGTGGAGCCCATCAAAACACTGTGGTAACAATGACCCAGGGACCTGCAGGCACGGGGGTATTGTGCCAATGCATCAGTGTGTAGTAAGTCATAACTTTAAAAAACTTCAAAAAGAAACTACAACAAAAGTCCCCCCAGACCATGGGGAGTTTTGGTACCAGTTGGGGTAGAAGATTATCAAAATGTTATTATCTTTAATATAGTTTCTAGGTATCTAAAGTAAGAAATGTATATTTAAGAGCACATATGTAGTAAAAAGAAGCTGGGAGTTTAATTCATTTTTTTAAAATAGAGAGAGCAGTGGAACTTGTAATGAGTGTACAAAAATAAAGCTTAGAATTGGAAACATAGAAAAATTTTGGGAGTTTAAAACACGTAAGTTTTTATTTTTTTAAAAAAGCACTAATTTCCTAAAGGCATGGGGGTGTGGTATGGGTGTGGTAAGGATAAAATCATGAATTATGAACTTCTTTATGTTTCTTACTTGAGGAAAGAACAAACTGAATTTAAACATATGTTCATAAGAAATGATTAGTTGTAAATGAATTAATTATGGTAAAGTTTAGACTTCTCTTTGTAATTTTCTATTGGTTTGAACAGGATCTTGGTTAATTTTAAGAATCACTAGGCTTGCAGTGAGAAATAATGTGGGAACAAGGTTACTAAATGTTATTTGAATTTCTTAGCCAGGACTAGTTTACATAGATACCAATCATAATTTCTGCAGATACTAATCAGAAATGATAGTCCTTCTCAAAATGAGGCCATGTAGCCTAGTGTATAGAGATCTACTTTTGAAATCTGACTCTCTGAGTTTCTATACCATTTTTGCCACTTAGTACATGTGTGACTTTAAGTGAATTAGTTAATCTCTGTAAACTTCAATATCTTCACTTATAAACTGGAATAAAATAGCAGTATCCACCTCCTACAGTTAGTGTGAAGATCAAATAAGATAATGATATAAAGTGTTTAACCAAGTGTCTGGCACATTATAAGCATTTGAAAATGTTAATGATAATCATTACCATAACCTAAGGTATATTTTTAATTTACTAGTCTCCAGAAACATGAACTTAATATATTCAAGTGCCAAGTCAAGACACTTTGCCACCTCTGAGGCTCAGATGACTTGCAGAGTGGACGTGGATGCTTTGCTGTTCAGCTTTGCTCTTACTGCTTTGAGATAGAATCAGAATTTCAACTCAGACCCCTACTTTTGGTTTAAACTTAAGACTTTTTGACTAAAGTAAGGAGGATAGAAACAAACCTAGAATGAAATGGAGAGCGAATGCTTTGTTTATCTTATGATTTTTCATTTAGATTTTTTTTTTTTTGTCTTTTGTCTTTTTCCGTGTCCGGCAACGGATCACAACCCTCAGTGTTGCCCCCGTACCGGACCGGGGACCGGCAACGGGATCGCAACCCTCGGTGTTGCTCCTGCGCCTCGCTCAGCCAGTGAGCGGGAACCAGTCTGTATGTGGGATCCGAACCCTCGGGTGGGAGCGCCGCCGCGCTTCCCAAGCAGCGCACTATCCAGTGTGCCACCGGGCCGGCCCTTTTCATTTAGATTTTAACACTAAAAACAAATATGTATCCAGCCTTGGAGGACGACATTGCTGCTATTACCAACACATCTAGGAGGGATCCACAGCCACTTTCCTAATTGAGTCTCGATCCAGTCCAGAAGTATTGCCAGATTAATATGGCTGGCCTTATTAAATTAAGGAACAGCTTTAGGCTTCAGAAATTATTTACCAATCTTCACTATCATTTAAAAATAGCTGTTTTGTCAATCATAGACTGTTTCTATTACTTGACTGGGTCAGTTTCATGTTGCTTTGGTTAGTTATTTTTACATGCCTGTTATTTTATGATTTCTACTTCTTATCGCCGATAGGAGGAATGGCTCATAGCTGCAACTACAGTCCAGAAATAGGACTACTTTTGGCTCTAAAACAAAGAGCCAGAGGCATGGGACTTTTCCGGCAAAATGCAATTGTTATGGCATGTGCTCAGCCTTTGGTTGTTTCATTTGTTAAGCTGAAAAGTTCTTAAAAACAACAACTTGCTTTTAGAAAACCATCTTGTTGCTTTTTGCCTGTGCAAAATCCTGTTTTGTTGCAGATCCTTTTTTTTTTTTTTTTAATTTAATACTTGGGCTAGAAAATTCATTTGCCACTAAAATTAATTTGCAAAAAAAACAATGAAATGACTTCTGGTCGTTATTGTTTTTGTGTCCTTTTTTATCTCAATGTGAGAGGATGACAGACATATTTTGTTTTCAACCAGACCTTATATTGAGAAATTTAGTGGGTAGTAATTTTTGGAATATATTTTTAGATAGCAGACAAGACCAAGAAATTTTAATCTAGAGGCTATGAAACTTCCCCTGTGTAATTACTAATGTTTCTGGAATGATACAGAATTACAAACTTCATCATAGGTGAAAGATATTAGAAAGGCAGAGTCTCAAAAGATGTCATAGTAATTCCCTTTGTGTATTGTTAAATTTTATTCAAAAATTTAACTAAATTTTAAAGTCTATTGTTTTACAGACATGCATGCTTTAAGCAAAAGAGAGCTTTAACTATGAAGACTTCTGGTCCAAAAGAAAGATCTTTCCAGTATCTCAAAAGTAATATATTTAAAGATGAAATCTTACCCCATAAAATATTCCCTTCTTCTAACAGCACCATATTTTTTAACTTGTTAAAAATATAATTTTTCAAATGTTAAAACAGGACTTTCATACCAATATAAAATGAACACATATCAACAATTGTATTCAGATTATTAATTAGTAAGGGAATCAGTCAGATGCTAAGACTGGTTCAAAGAGCTTTGGGGAATCTGAGTCCTAAAAAATGTATAAAGGATAGTTTAAATAAGTTTGCAAGGTTAGCTACAACACTGGTTAATTTCCTGAAAGACCAAAATTCATAAGCTTTGGGATTATCTTTTATTTTGTATAGAAATTATTTTTATATCTACCAGATAAAAATCTAGACTTTAATGTGTAACTGTAAGTCTGAGACTTTAATCAATTATAAAAAGGGAGTTGGAAAAAAGTATGTTCTCCTAAGCATTTAAGTAATTCTTGGATAAACCTGTGCCTCACTCCTTTGCCATTTAAAAGAATGCCACTTTTTTTTTTTTTGCTGTATGTTCAACTTTTAGGCAAATTTAGACACAATTTTCCAAGGCTGGGAATATAGTACTTCTCTCCTGTCACTCAGGTTGTTTACTGAATCCTTTTGGTACTTCTTTCACAGCATTTCCAACATAATATTTCGAAAACACATTCCACGAGACAAGTGGGATTCATGGTCAAACACTTTTAGACGCATTGACATGTTCTTTTTCTCTATTACCAATGAAATTACAACTGGTTCTTTTATAAAAATTAGAAAGCTATGATATCAATCAAGGACAGAAAAGGTCACCATGTTGGAAGGAAACTTTAGAGATTAAATTTCTTTTTCTTTGTAAAATGCACTCTGTTTGTTTGTTTATTTAATGTCTTTCTTTCCTTGATATTAGAGCAGTAAAATAGATAGACTTATTATACTTGGAAATAAGAGATACTCTCCAACTCCAACTCCCATAAAAGGTGGAGCTGAATTCAGGAGGAAGTCTGGAGGGAAAAAGAGAAATGTGTAAGAAGAACTTTATCTCTGTTAACAGTAATTTATGGATCAAAATACAAGTCTAGATCCTCTAAAACTACCAAAAGGGCTTTTCATTTAACATTAAGAGAAGGAGCTCCAGGGGACCAAAAACCAAACCACTAGAACAAGCTCAGCATTTCCCTGAATATGTGCGAATAATTCCTTTCTGTATCTTAAATTAGAGTAAGTTATTAATTAATGTTAAAATAGTGCTGTTATTAAATTATTGCAAATAACAGTATTGATAATCAGCACCTGGTATGTGTGAGGATTTCTACCCATTGCGGTGCTAAGATCGTAAAACCATACAGTCTGTTTGCAAGGCCAGTTTATTGGTTTTAACTGTTTTTCCTATATCTCAGCTTAGATTCATAAATCTAAGTCATATGTAGCTGTTTGATTCTTTTTTTAAGAAACGAGTTCTTATAAAAAAATGATTCATTTTCCCACAGATTTCATATGTGTTGTTGATTTTGTAGTTATCTGAGTTGGCTATTAATAATGCTCTTGAAAATCTGTTACGTCTCAAGAGTCCTACACTTGGGAAAATAAATCAATAAAAGCTGAAAGTACATGAAAAGAGTATAATACTGAGATACTATGGAGATTTATTTCTAAATTTTGAAATTTATTTCAGACATGAGAAGTATTAGTCAACTCATTTTTATTAACATTTTGTGTGATATATATTTAATCCCCAGGATAATATATGTTGATATACCTGTCCTATTGAAAGATTTAATTTTGTCAAAATTGAGAATCTCTTATGTATTCAGAATGTTATGGTATAGACCCTGCATTAGATTGCTAGGGCTATCATAACAAAGTGCCACAGACTAGGTGGCATAAAAAACAGAAATTCATTTTCTCACAGTTCTGGAGACTAGAAGTCTGAGATCAAGATGTTAGCAGGGTTGGTTTCTTCTGAGATCTGTCTTCTTGGCTCATAGATGGCCATCTTCTCCTTGAGCCTTCACAGCGTTTTCCCTGTGTGTCTCTGGGTCTTAATTTCCTCCTCTTACAAGGAAACCATTGGGATTGGATTAGAGCCCACCCTAATGACTTAACTTAACATAATTATCTCTTTTTTAAACATTTTATTTGTGTTTATTTTTGTGATGTACAGTGTGTAGTTTCAACACATGCATATGCTGCACAATGATACATTTAGGGTAGACAGCATGGTTTTGTACCTGTTAGTACACCACTTCTTCCTCACCATCTCTTTCCTCTCCCGACCTCTGGAAACCATTATTTCACTTTTTTCTTCCATGAGAACCACTTTTTTTTTTAGATTCACATATGAGTGAGATCCTGTGGTATTTGTCTTTCTTTGCCTTACTTACTTACTTCAGTTAACATGATCGTTTCCAGTTCAATACACATTGATGCAGATGATAGGATATCATTTCTTTTTAAAGCTGAATAGTATTCTATTGTGTATATATATCACAGTTTTTTTCTCCATTCATCTTTCGGTGGGCACTTAGGTTGACTCCATCTCTTGGCTATTGTGAATAGTGCTGCGATGAAGATGGGAGTGCAGGGGTCTTCTTTTTGCTATATTGATTTCATTTCCAGTAGCTGGATAGCTGAGTCATAGGGCAGATCTATTTTTAGTTCTCTGAGGGATCTCTGTACTGTTTTCCACAGTAGCTGTACCATTTTACATTCCCACCAACAATGTAGGAGGGTTCCCTTTAAAGATGCTATCTCTAAACATAGTCACATTCTGAGGTACAGGGGGTTAGGACTACAGCATAGGGATTTGGATGAGTAACACAGTTCAGCCCATAACAGACTCCAAATCTACTCAATAACAAATTTCAATCTTAAATAGTTGCAACTGAATCAGATTTGGCAAGGAATAACCTGGCTCATATTTTCAGGCACCTAAATGTAAAAATATGTATGCATGTGTGTTCCATCTCACCTGCCCTCTTTCCCTGGTATGCATTGATTCAACTGTCACTCCTTTGCTTTAGAAAGTTTGCTTCACCCAGTTTCACCATTAGCTCCAATGAAGAAATTAAAAGTCACCATTCTTAATGACTCTCTGCTTATAATTTAATCACTGAACTTATACTGATGCAACATTCTTAACGTTTTTAATCCAAATATATTGAAACACATGGAAATCGGTGAGTGTTGATAAAAAAGACAATTTTCGATATGTTTGTTTTCTGAGTGTGGAAGTAAGAGAAGACAGATGATAAATAACCAGGAAAGAAATAGAACTCTCACTGTGATAGAGGAAAGGGAATTTGACCCTTTAAGAAGGGCTGTGAATCCTTAAGTGGTATAACTCTTTACTGAGACTCAACTTGGTGGGGTATAAAAAACATGACATCATTTTATGTTTTAACCATTTACCACCTTCAAATGTGCTAAAATAAAATCTCCCTTCTCTGCTGGATAACATTTTGAACATATTTGATAACTTCATAGGAGATGTTAATAATCAAAATTTTAGTCAAAGGATACAAAATTTCAGTTAGACAGGAGGAATAGGTTCAAGAGATCTATTGTACAACATAGTGAGTATAATCAGTAATCATGTACTGTATTCTTGAAAATCACTAACAGTGTAGGTTTTAGATGTTCTCATCCCCCAAAAATATGTATGTGAAGTAATGCTTAAGTAATTAGCTTGATTTAGCCATTCCACAATGTACACATATTTCAAAACATCATGTTTTACACAAGAAATACATACAATTTTTTTGTCAATTAGAAAAATTAAAACAAAAATAAAAAAACATTTTGGTCTACTTCATTTTAGAACTTCAGTATAATGTTTGATAAAATGATTTTTCTCTCCCCATTGCTGGAAACAAAAAATGGTATGTATCCCATAATCTAAGTTAGTAGTCACTGAGAAACAGATTCCATTCATTCCCTTACTCTGTTGCTGGCCAGTTCTGAAGTGGGGAGGAGGGAGGCGGGCTGTCTTATTTGCACTCCCTCCTCCTCATGTTGGAGTGTAGGGATGTGTGTGCAGAGCACAGCTCAACCCCCTCCACCACTTGCTAAGCTTCTATTTCCTCTGGACTAGGACCAGGGGGGAAAGGAGTTCAAAAGAAGGCATATTATTGATTTCTGTAGCTGTGCCAAAACGCTGATCTCTCTTGGGGTTACTCCCCTTCCAGACATACACACACTGCACAATTCCCAGACATGGGAGATCTGGTTTGAGCTAAATCTCTCCCAATTTCTCTCAGCACGTGTCCCAGCTGGTGAATCCCATCTGCTCTTCCTTTTTCATTTTTTGGCCCTAGCCAGCATCACTCTTACTGGAGTTCAGGTAGGATGGCTAAAGTCCATCCACTTACCACAGTACCCATCTAATCCCCAGAAAACTTGTGCATTTTCACTATGACAAATGATGGGAGTGCCTGGCATTCCACTCCTGCATCCTCTTTCTGCCCTGAGATCAGTCTAATCCTTTATTGCCCTTCTCAATGAGGTGTAGGAAAGATTGTAAGTGATTCTTTTGGAGTACCCCTCAGCTTGGCTTTGTGATTTTCTGAGTCATTCTTCCAAGGCTTCTTATAAGTGATGGTCATACAAATGGAGAAAGAGGAAGTGGAGGCTGATGTGCTGGAGGAGGAAAGTTATTTGTGGCTTTCTTTAGATTACAGAATACTTAGAAAATTTTGTCTCCAGTTTGCGGCTCTAGTTGCCAAATTCAGGGTTTTCAACATTCTATTGTATTAGTAAAAGATTCATTCATCTGGAAGGCAACTATGGCAGAAATGGCCAATTTGTAAGACACTGAATTCTGACCAACTGCCTTGAACCTAAGTTTTTAAACAATGGAGAGAAAAATGAAAGAGTTAGTCAAAACAGATTTTCTCAATGCTTAGAAGTTGTAAGTTTATTTGTTTGGCAGATCCCCATTGATTTTTATGGCACATAATAGTCTAGGTGTCTGTTCCTGCCTCCTAAATGCAATTTTTGTACTACTAAATATTTTTTACAATCTCTTTAGCTGTAGTTTTCCCATATTTAGAATGATATGAATGCTTGCCCTACTTATATTACAGTGGTTTTAGGATCAAAAAAGATGAAATGAATATATAATTGTTTTATAAACTGCAAAATGCTAATATGAAATAGTATTTGTTTTGTTCTACTTATTTCAAAACTTACTTGTATATAAAAGTGACTCAGTAAAAAATGGGAATAGGTGGGCTTTAAAAGAAATAAAAAAAATGATCACTCAATTCCAATCTTTTTTCTCTTAGAAGACCTGAAAACAGGAACAATGACGACTGATCACTGAGACCCCAAATAGAAGGGAAGCAGACACCTTTGCTGTGCCCCTGAGCAGCCTACTGTACTTGTAAATGGCAGGGTCAGCCAGGTTTGCTCAGGTGGATTTTCTGAAGAAGGTAGTGGTTCAGAATAAGAAACTAGTATTTGATGAGTACTGTGTCCCCTTCTCACTTACATATAGTGTGATCTTGATCAAGTTGTTTGTATGTTAATAAGCATAATGACACCACCACATTGGGTGAATGAAAAGCCGTGTAATATGTAGTTGTGCAATATTATCCCATACTATTACACGTTATTAACTCTGACTGTGTAACCACATTATTTGAAGGGCTTTACATGTATGGTATCCTTTGTGTAGTTCTAAATGCTTTATACACTTTTTATGTATTGTATGCTTACATGTACCATATACTTTTTCTTAGCTAAATGTTAGTTCATTGTGGGGGGGAAAAAAAGCTAGCAGAAGAAAAATTATCCAGTTCTTAAAACATCTATACTTTCAACCATGAAATTGGAAAGCATGGCAACGTAAGGGAAGTAAGCAGAGAGCTGGAAGGGCTGTGGACCACAGAATCAGGGTTTTCCCTCTGGCCACATAATTCCTGGCATCTGCAGACACAGGCTTTTGTGTGGGTTTCCTTGGACATATGCTTCAATACTATGTAACTAATCCTTTTTCAGTACTGCTCTACTGGACATGAAATTTGTTCATATCTAGTTTCAAGCCTGAAGAACCACATGCTTGTGGCTAGAATGGAAGATATACTTACTGTCTCTGAACAGATTATATTAAAATGCTTCTTGATAAACTTCTTTATATGCTAGGTCTTGAAAGGATATTAGACATAGTTGAATCTACATTTTTCAGAGTGCTCTGCAGAACCTAAATATATGTTATGAGGAAAAAAAGGTTTTATCATCAAAAAAATTTGGAAAACATTGGGATTTATAAATTAAACAAGTTTCTTTACTAAAAGGCTTTGAAAAATCTGTAATTCTCTAATGTGCTTTCTCAAATCTAATAGAAGGATATAGATAATGTACTGTGTGTCAATTTGCCCAAGAATACTTTTTCATGGAGTTCCTCCTGGGAGTAATATTTCATAGAACATGCTCTGGGAAATAATGATCTAAGTCTAATATCCTTATTATTTGTATGGGGAAACTGAGGCCCAGACAAATGACCCTGAAAGTTCTAGTTTAAATTTAGAATGACTCTGGAGTTCTAATTTAAAGATTGCATAAAATCATCCACCACTATTTTCCCTTTCTTCACCACATCTATGTAAACCTCTAAGTGTCCTACTTAAAATATAGCTGGCAGGTCCAATTTCAGTAGGTGGGCCATTTCAGTCCTTTTAAACTGATCATAATTTCATATGCTCCCAATTTCCCCTTATCTTTTCACAGTTGTAAGAAACTCACGTTTCAATATTTTTGTTTGATGTTTTATTTCTACTCTTAATATAGAGTCTATCCACTGTGTAGACAGAGGCCTTTTATTTTATTCCTAAATTCATCTGTCTGGTAACCCACCACAAACTTTATTGGTAAAAGCACTCTATGATTCTAAGAAATAGAATCTCTTTTGACTGTCATTTGGTTTAGTTTAGTCGAATCAAAGATTAATGATTAGGGATGGGTGATAGAGTGTTTCTAATAATTAGATATCAACTAAGGGGTACAGTTGCACTTAAAGGGGGTATTTGGTGTAAATAAGCAGCTTCTGTTACAAACAGCTTACCACAGCTGCTGATCTCTTTTGGAGTCCGATAGTCCAGTTTGCCTCTATCTCTCGGAATAGCTCCCCTTGGGTACTGTCTCCCTTTGTGTGCCTGTGTTCCTCATACTTTGAGGGAGTAAGGCTAATGGACAGACAGAGAAACAAATCTTTCATATAATTGATTTATCTCCTCTCTAACATTTTTTCTCAAAGTACTATCCAAATTACTGTGATACTGAAATAATACCAAGGATTCTTGATCTATGGAGAGTTTTCTTAGGAAGAACAAAGATCCTTAAGCCCTAGAGACTTCCTGGAAGATTTTATCATGAGTCATGTGTATAAACACCGTATTATTTTACAGAAACTCTTTCTAGTTCCTTTTTTATTATTTCAGATATCACAATATCTCCAGTGCAACATAGGTCTGTTTCTTGGACAATATTTCTGTTATGTTAAATCTGCTATTTTATCTTTACATCCCAGGAAGAATTTTCCAACATTGCCCGATGATTACCATCCAATCTGTTGGTTTAATAGTTCTATTATTCTTTCCTCACTCAGATTTTCACTCAGTTTTATTTTTAATTGCTGGCATAGCTTCCTCGTCCTCTTTTATGATCTTCAGACCTTAATTTTCCCTTCCTAGAATCCCTTCCTCAAGCCTCTAGACTTGATAGCCATTTGGAGGACTTGTGAGCCCATGCAATTTGATTGAGTTCAAGGGCTAGAGAGCACTCACAAAGTTCTTTTGTTCAGAAAAGAGAAGCTCCTTCATTTAACTGTGTGATCCATATAAGACACTTTACTTTTGATACTAAATTGTATGTAGCACAAGATAAATTAATTGCATTAAGCTATGATGTCTTAAAAAAACTGGACAAGTGTGTACATCCTGTATATACAGAGTACTTCAAAAAGTTCACAGAAAGGGCCGGCCCGGTGGTGCACTGCTACAGTGCGCCTTGGGAGCATGTCGGCGCTCCCGCCGAGGGTTCGGATC
>NW_007736420.1:0-3712 GCF_000696425.1 Galeopterus variegatus | reverse complement strand
ATCAGTGCCCTGAAAAAGAATGTAGCAGAGCTTGTGGAGCTGAAGAATTCATTTAATGAAATAAAAAACACAGCAGAGATTTTAATCAGCAGGCTAGAACAAGCAGAAGAGAAAATTTCTAACCTTGAGGATGGGCTGTTTGAAATAACAAAGGCAGACAAAAAAAAATGAAAAAAGAATTTAAAAGTCTGATGACTAACATCAGACTTTTCATCACAAACACTAAAAGCCAGAAAGGAATGAGATGATATATTCAAAATACGAAGACAGAGATTGCCAGCCAAGAATGCTTTACCCAGCAAGGCTATCCTTCTGAAACAAAGGGCAAATAGTGTATTTCTCAGACAAACAAAAACTGTGGGAGTTCACTACCACATGACCACCCTCACAAGAAATTCTCAAGGGACTACTGGGTTTGATACCTGAAAAATCACCACAACCACCATAAAAACACAAGAAAAAACAAAGACCACTAGTAAAATAAAAATGCTAACAATGAAGAGAAAAAATTTTATCTACCCCCACAAGAAACCAACAAATACAGAAGACAAACAGTATATCAGAAAGAAAGGAACAAAAGACACTTAAGACATCCAAACAAAAAATGAATAAAATGCTAGGTGTGAATCAACACTTTTCAATAACAACTCTTAATGTAAAAGGATTAAATTCCCCACTCAAAAGACACAGACTAACTGACTGGATTAAAAAGGAGGACCCAACTATATGGGGCCTTCAAGAGATTCATCTCACCTGTAATGACACACATAGACTAAGAGTGAAAAGATGGAAAAAGATATACCATGCAAATAGAAATGAAAAGCAAGCTGGAGTAGCTATTTGTATGTCTGATAAAATAGATTTTAAATGAAAAATCATAAAAAGAGAAAAAGAAGGCCACTATATAATAGTAAAAGGATTTATCCATCAAGAAGACATAACAATCATAAATATATATACACCCAACATTGGAGCAGATAGATTTAGAAAGCAAACACTATTAGACCTAAAGAATGAGATAGACACTAATACCATAATAGCAGGGGTTCTGAAAACCCCACTATCAGTATTGGACAGATTATCTAGGCAAAGAAACAGCAGAGAAACACAAGATCTAAACAGTACTTTAGACCAATTAGACTTGGCAGATATCTACAGATCATTCCAACATGCCATCCAACAACCTCAGAATATTCATTCTTCTCATTAGCACACAGATCATTCTCCAGGATAGATCACATGTTAGGTCACAAATAAAGTCTCAACAAATTCAAAAAAATTGGAATTATGCCATGTATTTTCTCAGACCACAATGGATTAAAACTAGAAATCAATAATAAACAAAACTCTGAAAAGTATACAAACACATGGAAATTAAACAGCATTCTACTTAATGACATATAGGTCCAAGAAGAAATTAAACAGGAAATCAAAAAATTTATTGAAACTAATGAAAATAATGATACATCATACCAAAACCTGTGGGATACTGCAAAAACATTACTAAGGGGGAAATTTATTGCATTAAATACTTACTTCAGAAGAATGGAAAGATGGCAAGTAAGCAACCTAATACTTTGCCTTAAAGAACTAGAAAAACAAGAAAAATCCAAACCCAAAGTTAGCAGATGGAAAGAAATCATTAAGATTGGAGCAGAGCTTAATGGATAGAAACCCAAAAACAATACAAAAGAACAATGAATAAAAAAGTTGGTTTTTGGAAAAGATAAATAAAATCGACAAACCATTTGCAAGGCTAACTAAAAAAAGAAGAGAGAAGACCCAAATAACAAAAATTAGAAATGAAAAAGGTGATATTACAACTGATACTTCAGAAATACAAGAAATCATTAGTGACTACTATAAACAACTATATGTCAACAAATTTGAAAATCTGGAGGAAATGGATAAATTTAGGGACACACATAAACTTCCGAACTGAGCCAAGAAGATGTAGAAAATCAGAACAGACCAATAACAGTGAAAGAGATTGAAGTTGTTATCAGAAGGCTTCCACCAAAGAAAAGCCCAGGACCAGATGGGTTCACTGCAGAATTCTACCAAACCTTCAAAGAGGAATTGAGACCAATTCTCTAAAAACTATTCCAAAAGATTTAAATAGAGGCAATTCTCTCGCACTCATTCTATGAAGCAAACATCATCCTGATACTAAAACCAGATAAAGATACAACAAAAAAAGAAAATTACAGGCGAATATCCTCGATGAATATAGATGCAAAAATCCTCAATAGAATACTAGCTAACAGAATACAGCAACACTTATGCAGAATTATACACCATGATCAAGTGGAATTAATCCCAGGGATGCAAGTTTGGTTCAACATATGCAAATCAATAAATGTGATACACCACATCAATAAAATCAAACACAAAGACAATATGATCATCTCTATAGATGCCGAAAAAGCATTTGACAAAATTCAACATTCGTTCACGATAAAGATTCTCTACAAGTTAGGTATAGACAGAAAGTATCTCAACATAATTAAAGGCATATATGATAAGCCCACTGCCAATATCATCCTGAATGGGGATAAGCTGAAAGCTTTTCCCTTAAGAACAGAAACTAGACAAAGATGCCTACTCTCACCACTACTATTCAACATAGTGTTGGAAGTACTAGCCAGAGCTATCAGAGAAGAGAAGGAAATAAAGGGCATCCAGATTGGAAAAGATGAACTACAAACCACTGTTGAGAGAAATTAAAGAGGAAGACCACAAGAAGATGGAAGGATATCCCATGCTCTTGGATTGGAAGAATCAACATTGTGAAAATGTCCATACTATCCAAAGTGATATATAAATTCAATGCAATCCCCCTCAAAATTCTAAAGAAATTTTTCTCAGAAATGGAAACAAGTATCCTAACATTTTTATGGAATAACAAAAGACCATACATAGCCAGAGCAATTCTGAGAAAAAAAAAAAAAAAGAAAAGAAAATCAAGGTGGAGGCCTAACACTACCTGACTTTAAACTATGTTACAAAGCTGTAATAACCAAAACAGCATGGTACTGGCATAAAAACAAACACATGGATCAATGGAATAGGATAGAAAATCCAGAAATCAACCTACATATCTACAGCCATCGGATCTTTGAGGAAGGCACCAAGTCCACGCACTGGGGAAGAGACTACCTCTTCAGCAAATGGTGCTGGGATAACTGGATATCCATATGCAGGAGAATGAAACTAGACCCATACCTCTCACCATATACCTAAATCAACTCAAAATTTATTAAAGAATTAAATATACAACCTGAAAGAATAAAATTTCTTAAAGAAAACTTAGGGGAAGCCCTCCAGGAAGTAGGACTGGGCACAGACTTCATGAATATGACCCCAAAAGCACAGGCAAGCAAAGGAAAAATAAACAAATGGGATTATATCAAACTAAAAAACTTCTGCACAGCAAAATAAACAATTAATAGAGTTAAAGACAACCAACAGAGTGAGAGAAAATATTTGCAAAATATCCATTGACAAAGGATTAATATCCAGAATATGCAAGGAACTCAAACAACTTTACAGCAAAAAACCAAATAACCCAATTAGAAAATGGGCAAAATTGCTGAATAGGCATTTCTCAAAGGAAATATATGAATGGGCAACAGACACATGAAGAAATGCTCAACATCTCTCAGCATTTGGGAAATGCAAATCAGAACCACTTTGAGATACCATCCCTCTC
>NW_007736419.1:64240-64683 GCF_000696425.1 Galeopterus variegatus | reverse complement strand
TACTGGCAGAAGGAAAATCCCTTAACCTATACACAGATTCCAAATACGTTTTCCACATACTAATATCCCATGCAGCAATTTGGAGAGAAAGAGGATTGCTCAACACCAAAGGCAATGCTATAACCAATTCTGCCTTAATAGACAAACTCCTTGAAGCCTCTCAGCTACCCAAGCAGTTAGGAGTCTCCCATTGCAAAGCACATCAAAAGGACAGCTCAGCCATAACTCAAGGTAACCGCTTAGCGGACCAAACGGCGCGATTGGTCACCACAGAGGGCCATGACACCCCAGATGCTGCACTCCTTCCTCTCCTACCAGATACCACAGATAACCCTGCTCCAACACCAGATAATAAATCTTCTCTTTTCCATCTTCTTCATGGTCTATTCCATTCAAATCCACGAAGTCTAACACTCTTCCTCCAAACTTTCTTTCCTTTAACT
>NW_007736419.1:56318-59550 GCF_000696425.1 Galeopterus variegatus | reverse complement strand
GGAAGAATCTCTAACCCAACTTTTAACCAGCTTTTACTTAGAAACTACCAGCTCCTGGCCATCGAGGATCCTGCCCGCTCTTCACCAGATCAGCTGACCTGCTATTAAAATGGACCTGCCTCATCGATGGTCCCTGTTCCTGGAAGCTTTGGCTGTTGATGCCTGGATGCTCTCCCCTACAGCCTCCTACACACACTGGACTCAACAAATCACCAACCTGTGGCTTCAGGGAACTTTCTAGAGTTCTCCCCCTTCAAAATTATCTTATTCTCTACCCTCTTTTGGGTCCTGTTACAAAATCCCCAATCTTTCCCCAACTCCTCTTCCCCTACTACACCCCTGTCCAGCAGGAAGTAGCTTGAAGATCACGGCAACCCATTCCCACAACAGAGGAAAAAGGGAGGAACGTAAGGATACCGTGGGCACTCAAGCAGAGGGGGAGGAGGGAAAGCATTCCCTAGCAATATGGCGCCCTTCCAGGTTCTTGCCCTTCCGGGTTCTTCTCCGCAGTAAACAAGCCCACCGGCGCCAACACCCAAGCCCACCCACGCCAAACCTCAGCCAGTCACAGGTCAAGGCTCACTTCCTGCCCAGCCCTGTCCAATCGGCTACCGCCGCGTTCACCCCCTATCCAAACCTGGAACGCAGCTCCTTATAAATGTACGAACAGTCCTTGAATAAAGCGGAACTTCTCTGGCAAACTGTTAGCCCAGGTCTCGCATGATTCCTTCGTCCGAGCGCCAGAGGATGTGCTCAGTTTCCCTGGGCTTAGGTTTCAGGACATGCCTCTGGGTTTCCAGCCACTTCCTGAGGTCTCAGACTCCTCCTCTGGGCTCTCCCCTGGAGATAAGTTACCTTTCCAGTTAGACCTATTTTTAGCACCAACACAGGGAAAATGAGACCACAGGGGGGCTGGCTTATGCAATCCAGTGGCTGGGCATGCTCAATAGAAAGCACAGAACATTCCTGTGCATATAAATGGGAACCACCCCCTTAACTGAATATTCATTAGAGAAACTATAAAAGCCGAATTCCAGCTGAAGGCAGGGCTGCTGTTGCTCACTTTCCTGGAGACAACCTGCACTTTGCTGGCTGAGGTGTGTGTATTTCACTTTGTATCTAACTTACTTTCAGCAAGCAGCTGCTCATTCTCTTGAGCCAGCCTGCACTTTGTACTGAACTTTAGCTTTTGTGTTAGACTTGATGTCTGCACTGAACTTACTTTTGTGTTAAACTTGGTGTGGGCCCTGCTCAGTCTCTGGAGCTATACTGTACTCTTTCCATGGAAGCTCTATTTTTTATTTTATTAAACTTGTTCTCACTGTCTATTGTGGCTGTGCCCTTGAATTCTTTCCTCTGGTGGGGTCAAGAACCTGGTAAGAGGACTGGGTGGGTTGAGGCTGACTATCGGGCCCCTGCCTGGACCCTACCTCTGACATCACTACCACCCATAAGATAACTCCTGTTACCATTTTTGTTTATGTCCTTCCTTCCAATCTCTTTCCTTTGCATTTTTTTCCCTAATGAGATAATGCTTTATTTCTTGCTTAGTGATTTGTGCTTTTTCCCTATACAGTATGTCTAAGACTTCTTTCCACATTGGTACATTATATCCTTTAATTTCTAATTTCCCTTACCCTTCCAATACCTGGAGAAGTTTCAACAGAGGGCACTTAGCCAAAGCTTTGGTGTTATTTGGCATGGGGATTCTTTATTCTTCTTTGTTGATAATGATCCATTTTTGCCCATTTTTCTGTTGAATTATTTACCATTTTCTAATTGATTTGTAGAAGGAGTCAGTTTAGACACAGTGATTTTTGGAAAAAATACTTACATTCAAAGTAGTTAACTGGCAAAAAGAAAAAAAAAGCAAAGTAACTATCAGTTTAGACACAGTGATTTTGGGAAAAAATACTTACATTCAAAGTAGTTAACTGGCAAAAAGAAAAAAAAAGCAAAGTAACTAACCGGCATGATCTTTCCAAATGATTGGACAGATAGGATGTTAAGATTCTGAGGAGATGCCTCATGGTTTGTGCCTGTGACCCCACATTATTTATTAATTATGCAAACTGATTGCTCTGGAAATTGGAAAGCTAGTATTTTCCATATTTGAATATCACCCATGAGGTTGCCATGATTCTTTTACTTATTCTGTTCATTCTTTTCCTACCTATTCAAAGATATGAACTGTGTTTCTTCACAGAAATTTCCAAGAAAACTATTTCTTACATTGATGAAAATAATGGGAAGCATACCATTGGACTGAGAAACTCTGAGTATATTCTCTCCAGATATCAATACAAAATACTAAATGCATTGTAAGACCTTTCTTGGTCCAGAATTTTGAGGCTGATATTTCCTCTTCCATATACCCAAATCAACCTCTACTGGTTGCAATCTTATGGTTATTTAAAAATTAAATTTGGTGGGCCCTCTTTAAAATAAGTTAGGACAATTTATTTACTGTTATATAAGTAATACACGACTATATTCTTAATGCATAAAAATGAAATAACAGGTATAGTGGAAACCCTCTTTGTGCCCTAATCCCTCATCCCTGAAGTAAGCACTACTCTGAGTTTGGTATATGTCCTTCCAGACCTTTCACCATGCATTTGCCTACATATATGTACACAAAGCAAAATAGGTCAAACTAAGTTTGTTGTGTAGTTTCATCTTTTTTTTTTTTTCTTTCACTTCATGATATGTATGTCTTGGATTTCTTCCCTTCCTAGTACTTAGCGTGTTTACTCCAATCACATAAACTCCTACATTATGTGCCATACTCTGGGCCATTCTTGCCATGTGACAAGCTGGTCACCCTGGGGGCTCTGTATAGAAGGCCTTCACCAGATGTGGCCCCTGGTCCTTGGACTTCCCAGCATCCAAATTAGCTGAGAAGAAGAATCTTGCCAAGTGAGGCAGTGTGTGCAGAAGAGGGCTGGGCTCCAACCCAACACACCCCACCTTCCATGTCCATCCAAGGCTCCACAGACCACCTGTCATGTTCACTCGGGAGAAGCATAGCTCATGAGTGATTTGTGTTGAAATCTGACAGAACCAAGTGATCTTTGGCCAGTCTACTCTAAACAAGGTGGCACATATGGAGAAAGTTGATGGACAGACAGTTTCCTATCTGAGGTCCTAGGAGAGAAGTGCTGCAGTGGCCACCTCCCAGGTTCTCAGCAAGTGTTGGGTGATGCATTCAGATAGCCTTGCTGTTGTCTAA
>NW_007736419.1:53372-55812 GCF_000696425.1 Galeopterus variegatus | reverse complement strand
CACCTCCCAGGTTCTCAGCAAGTGTTGGGTGATGCATTCAGATAGCCTTGCTGTTGTCTAACTTCAGGAAAGACCCTCAACTTTTCTGAGCCCTGCTTTCATCCTCTGTAACATGAGAATGATAACACCCGCCTTACAGGACTGTTAAAGGGTTAGAAGTAATACCTAAAAATATGCACACAGTGTCTGGCACATAGTAGGTACCCAACTGTTACAGACCAAATTGTTTCCCCAACCCACTCCCAAGTTCATATGTTGAAGTCCTAAACCCCAGCACCTCCGAATGCAACTTATTTGGAGATAAAGTCATTGTAGATATAACTAGTAAAGATGATGTCATATTGGAATAAGATGGACCCCTAATCTAATATAATTGGTGTCCTTATAAAAAGGGGGGAATTTGGACACAAAGACCCACACAGGGAGAACACCATGTGAAGATGAAGGCAGAGACTGAGATGATGCTTCTACAAGCCAAGGAAGGGCAAAGATTGCCAGCAAACCCCAGAAGCAAGGAGAGAGGCCCAGAACAGATTCTCCCTCACAGTCTGCAGAAGGAACCAGCTCTGCTAACACCTTGGTCTGGGACTATTGCCTTCAGAACCGTGTGACAATATGTGTCTGTTGTGTAAGTCACTTTGTTATGGAAGCCCTAGCAAATGAATATGCCAGCAGATGGGAGCCCATCATCATCTTTGATAATCCCCATGGCTCCATCTCTCTGCACCTTCCAGGTGGCTTCCTCCAAGGGTACCCTGCAGACAATCAGGGCCATCTCTTGGAGGGATGCACAAAGGAAATGTGCTGTGGGTGCACTGGGTGCTGAGACCAGAGAAGTGATGATTTCCCCTCCTCATCTAAACATCTCTGTCACCCACAGCTCAGCCTGGGCAGGGTCTACCCCACTGCTCCCCCTTCTTGTATCCCTGTGCTCATCTTCTGCTCCTTCTCTGCTCACATACACATCTGTGCAGTGTGGTCTTAGAGAAGACTATTTCCAGCCCCAGTGAGGCTCCTGGATCTGCCAAACAAGGATGCCTGGCTTGGTGGAGGGATCTCAGGAAATTGTCATGACAACTTCCTGTGCTTAGGAAGTGCTTTTGCAAACTGCATTCTTAGCTTTTGGCCATCAAAAGTGTCACAACAGGGCACAGAGATAACTGGAGCAAGCTGGGTTCCTGTGGGGTGTGTGGCCAAACAATGAATAAGTTTAAATAGTGGAGAACAGGAAGATGATAGTGTTCTGAGTTATTTAAAATTCTATGTCTTTTCTTTTTTTTTGGCAGCTGGCCAGTGTGGGGTCAGAACCTATGACCTTGGTGTTATAAGGCTGTACTCTAACCAACTGAGCTAACCAGCCAACCAGTGCAGGGAAAAGGCTGCAGAGAGTGAGCAGAGTCCTCAAGGGGCCAAGGGGCATAAAGAAAAGGCAGTTCAAAGAAGTGAGCAATCAGAGCATCAAGAGGAAACAGAATGGCCAGCCACTTCTGGAGAACATTGCTAAAGAAAGAAGGCTCAGGAGACCAAACCCAAGAGAGCTGGAACAACTTCACATGGTGTGGAGGCCCAGGAAGTTAGTGGGAAACCCCTTCCATGTGGGGCCTTCATTCACAGAGGAACATAAGGCCACAGTCTCTTCTTTCCTGAATCAGTTGTCAATGGCAGGTCCTCTGCTTCCACCACTGCAAAATCCTTACCTAAGATTAGAAACAGATCCAAAGACTCAACCCACACAATTTTTGCTTTAGAAGATGCAAGTGCTAGAGTTAAAAATATGAAGGCTGCTAAACCAATCTTACATTCCATAAAAAATCACCATTTTCATAAAACTTGCTTTCATGTGGTCCACAGAACACCCAAGGCCAAACTGAGTCAAAAGCTCAGAAAGGAAGGATCACTCAAGAGGATGATGTTTGCAAAGAGGCTTCCATTCTCTGCAGTGAGGAGCCTTATAAATTCACCTTTGTGAGGGGCTTTTACATCTTCAGGAGACTTGAATTCTCAGGAAAATCCTTTCCCAGAATTGTTGGCTCTTTCAGAGCCTTCCATAGAAAAAAACACTACTGAAGAAAACACTACTGCAAGAAATACTCCCGATTAAACTGTTTTTGTAGGAAACACTATTGTTCCAACAGAAACTATCCCTGAAAAACACAACTAACAAGAATTCTGCTGCAGATTCTGCTGTGACTGCATTAAAGTCAGTGCCTGCTAAATAATCCAGTGAAACACAATGGGAATACCACAGCCTGGAGACTGACTTACCCCCCAAGCACAAAGACTTCAGTTACCAATCGCTTTCATCTCCAGGTGATCATTGTTCTTCTTATCCTAGGGCGCTCCATGAAGCCTGAAAAGAGGATAGTCCTGTTAACAGATATGCAAACAGAGGACACCTGTGTACATAGATATGTCTGATGAGGGAGAGGAAAGCGAGGTG
>NW_007736419.1:51666-52374 GCF_000696425.1 Galeopterus variegatus | reverse complement strand
ATGCAAACAGAGGACACCTGTGTACATAGATATGTCTGATGAGGGAGAGGAAAGCGAGGTGACCTAGGGGTACACAGTGACCCTGTCCTGCCTCAGCCATCTGCACATTTTATTTTCTTGCCTTTCAGCACTGCTTGTAAAATGCTTTTTTTAAAATCAAAATGTATAAAATTCATAAGCAATTCTAGCCATGTAATAAGAAATTAAAATGTAAATACTTAAATATTTATTTAAAAAGTAACAATGGCCATGGGCAAGAAAAGCAGGACTGAAAGTGGAATCTCTTGCAGGAGCCAGTGGTCCCACAAGAGGCAATGTGAGCAAAGGATGAACAGGGAGGGTTTCTCTCCCTCATATACCAATATAATCCATTTCTGGGAACCTTGAAGGGTCATCCTCAAGGGGTGTAGATTTTTAAATCAAATACCAGTTGCTTTGGTGCTCTCTCCCCTGGTTTATCAAGAATCACTTACAACATACTTGAGTTCCTGCCCACAGGGCATCATCCACCTTCTGGCCCCCCTCTTTGGTCTTTGGAGTTGTAAGAATATTTGGATCACTGAGCCTACCTGCACTGTGGGGCCAAGTCCTTTCTTTTCTCCCAAGCCCTCAAACTCACGCATGAATGTAAGAAAATAATTCATTTTCAGAAATAATTCAGGCCCAACCCAAAAGTTGTCTGAATGGTCAAGCCCATTCCTGGGGGGG
>NW_007736419.1:48723-50460 GCF_000696425.1 Galeopterus variegatus | reverse complement strand
TAGAGGGATAGGATAAAGAATGTGAGAGAGCAGTAATTTCCCAAGAAAACATATGGGTAGGGTGACATCTCCAGTCACATGCACAGCTCTCACCTCTCCTGACCCCACTGAGGGTCAGGTATGTGCTGCCCAGCTCCTTCTAGCTCTGCCAGGAACACATCTACCCACTTCCTGTCTCACCCCATGCAGACCCATGGCTGCATGATTCCAAGTAGAATTTACAAGTACAATTTGCAGAAGATGAAAGCCTTCTCCCTCTCCATCTTCAAAGAAAAAGCCACGAATCACAGTAAGTCAGTGAAAGTTAAACATATTAGTAAAAGAAAATCTGAATGAACTGGAATTGATAATCCACCTATCTGAGCACAAATCAATGTTGGCAGTTCAGTAACATGGATAAAGAATGGTGCCAGCCACAGAAGAATGGTGTGGAGCCCCCGAGGACAGCAATACACACTGGGGACAGCCCATCAGTTCCTCATCTGGCTGATCAGCTTGCTGGTGCTGGGGAAGACACCTGTTCTCTTGATGTCTGCCCAACTTACCTCCCAAAGTGACTTACTGAGAATGAAAAACTTAGTATTTCTCTAAGTGATGACTTCAGTGAGCCAAGAAATATTTACTGAGTTTAAAGTACAAGACTAAATAGTAATAATAGGAAGCAATGCTACCAATTACAACTTGCTTAGTTGGTGCCAAGCCCTGGCTAGCTTAGGCATTTTCACAGTCTTAAATCATTTAGCCCAACAATCCCTGGAAGCATAGTATCATTAATCTTCATTTGACAGATGAGGAACCAAAGCTAAAAGAATGTAGGTAACCTGCTCAAGTGCCCAAGGCCACACATCCTTCATGATGAGTTAGGGTCTTAGACTTGAACTCGCTAACAAGCTGCTAGACTCCAAAGCCTCTTAACCATTACACTGCCCTGCTGTAGGGTATAGGGATATAAAGAAGTATAAACTGTGGTTGCCAGAGAGTCAATAATAATAATACTANGGTATAGGGATATAAAGAAGTATAAACTGTGGTTGCCAGAGAGTCAATAATAATAATACTAATGGCGAGGAGGATGGCAGCTACTGTTTATTGGACACCAGCTCTGGGCCAGGTATAGTACTAGGCACTTTAGCTATACTAAGTCATAAGGACAGCTTAAACTCTATAAATAGGACTAGGGTATTGATTTTAAAGAGTGTTTGACATAAGCAGGGAGCTGACAGAAACCAAGAACAGAGATCCTTGTACTTCTGGGCTTCCCAAAGTCTAGACTGGGATTCCAGGTAACTCCGGGTTCCTACTTTGGCAAATTTACGTTATTTAAAATTTGGTCCACAGACTGAGGCTTAAATAATATTTTTTGTGTAACACTGTCTCACATTTGTACAATTATTATTAGTTTCAAATGCTACCCTACTGTATTTCTAAATTAAAACTCCCAAGAGTGATTCTGCTTGGCCCAGCTTGTCCTAGATTGGGCAGAGTTTCTGCCTGAGCCCACAGTTTTCACCTGGTCAGCCTGTGGATGAACTGTCCCTCCTTTGGCCAGGTATGCAATCCTGGCTGTAGTCTGGAAAGGGGAGGGGTGCCCAGAGTCAGCTGGCACAAAACACAGTTACCAAGAGCTGCTTCTGTCTCCATCTTACTGACAGGCAAACTACAGCTCAGAAGACCAGCTCTTTTTTTTTTTTAAAGATGACCGGTAAGGGGATCTTAACCCTTGACTTGGTGTTGTCA
>NW_007736419.1:45817-47446 GCF_000696425.1 Galeopterus variegatus | reverse complement strand
CCAAGTCCCCAACAAAAGACTCCTGTCACCCAGGAAATTTCAAGGGATTTAGGAGCTCTGTGTCACGACTGGGGCCAGAGACCAAATGTTAGAACAGAAGATGCTCCTAACACCCTATTGCTGAGGAAGTTACAAGAGTTTTAGGAGCTCTGTGCCAGAAACTGGAGACAGCACATTTACATTTATGTCACACCACACAGGAAAGCAGAAACCACTCTAGGTATTTCAAACAAAAAGGGATTTTATACATGCAATTAGTGCTGACACTGGAGGGGCTTGAGGTGGTGAAAGTTGGGGCATGGCATGAAGGATTGTTATTTCACCACAGCTGATTTCCAGAGAATCAAAGTCAGGAAACTTCAGAAAACCATGCTGATGTCATTGCAGCTCCTTGGTCTCCAGGCTGGTGACTGGTGGGGGAATGTGGAGTCCAGCTGGCCACTAGAGCCAGCATGTCTGCTGCTCCAGAGGGTGACTTCTACTTCCTCTCCACCTGCCAGATTTCACATGAGTATCTTTTGTTGGTAGTACCATGCTGGCAAGGGAGTCTTAAAATGTGGTTCTTAGACTTTTAGCAGCTGCATAGACAGGGGTGGGAATGGGTTCCAAGAGGCAGCCAACACTCTGCAGCACACCTCCGTATCCAGGTATGGCAAGGAGGTATAGGCTTATGGGTGTCCAAGAAGAGGGGTCTATGTGGAGTGACATGGTAGAGACTAGCTAAGTCAAGAGTCCCTGGAAGGCATCATTATAGCTGGGCAACAGGTGAGGTGCAGGTTGCTGATGGCATGCAGTCATCTCCATGAAGTGACTGGAGAAATGTGTGGGGTTGATTCTTAGTTTGTTCTGGAATGTTCTCACTGGAATAAAAGGTGGGTGGTCTGTAGGCCAAACAATATCAGAGAAAATGTAGCCCCCATTCAAATGGGCTGCCAGAGAAAAGGTGACCAGAGGGAAACACAATTTCTGAAAACATAGTCTATGGACTTCTATCCTCAAACATCACTGGGATGCTTGTTTCAGTGGCTGATCCACAAAACCTCCCTTCCAACCCATCTGCCGCACCTCCTGAGTCAATCTCGGAGACAAAGGGACCTACTTTAACAAGTCATTTTATCCTCACTAAAACTACTGATGTATGATGCTGAGGGCAGGGAGGAAGTGGAGGTTCTCTGGCAGGAGATGAGGGTGGAGGAGGCAGGACAGGATGTTACAAGGAAGACAATTCTTACCTCAGACTCTGAACATAGGTAACGCTGCCACTGCCTCCCCCACCCTGGAGTCAGGGCCTCTCACTCCGGGGGAGCAACAGGCTCTATCAGCTCTGGCTCCTATCATCCTGGTGAAGCAGACCCATTCAAGAAGAGGAAAAATCTGAGGCCTGAAGCACAAGTGAAAACAGTGGTTGGAGCTGAGGCTGTGTGTGTTGGAGGGTGATGTTGGAAAGAGGGTTTGGTACCACACTGCGGAGAATTTTGACTTGCAGGGCTGAAGGAAATTCAGACTGCAGCCTGTGAACAGCTGCAGGCTTCATGTGGATGAGGGCCAGATCCCAAGGAAGGTGGACAACAAGACAGAAGGAGACTGGGTCCCTGACAGATGAGCCACCAAACCAGCCCTGGATTTCTT
>NW_007736419.1:31196-45145 GCF_000696425.1 Galeopterus variegatus | reverse complement strand
ACAAGACAGAAGGAGACTGGGTCCCTGACAGATGAGCCACCAAACCAGCCCTGGATTTCTTCAGATTGTACATGAGAGCTCAATAAACTTCTTATTTAACCCACTGTTGTGTTGGGTTTCTATTGCAGCAGCTGAACCTATTACCTAATAAAGGAGTGGGTAGGCCGGCCCGTGGCTCACTTGGTAGAGTGCGGTGCTGATAACACCAAGGCCACGGGTTCGGATCCTATATAGGGATGGCCGGTTTGCTCACTGGCTGAGCATGGTGCTGACAACACCAAGCCAAGGGTTGAGATCCCCTTACCGGTCATCTTTTTTTTTTTCCTTTTTTTTGTCTTTTTTCGTGACCGGCAACAGATCACAACCCTCAGTGTTGCGTCCGCACCTCGCTCAGCCAGTGAGCGGCCGGTCTGTATGTGGGATCCGAACCCTTGGCGGGAGCGTTGCCGCACTCCCAAGCGGTACACTGTAGCAGTGCACCACCGGGCCGGCCCCTGGTCATCTTTTTAAAAAAATAAATAAATAAAGGAGTGGGTATGTGGGTTAGCTATGGCCACAATAATGCTATCTAACAAACCATCCCCAAACTTAGTGCGTTGGAATAACAATTCTCACAGGGCTGCAGGTAGCTAGTATAGTTATGCTTTAATTCTGTGCTGGTTGGGTTACCTCTGCTTCTCCTTGTGGGTCTGCAGATCAGCTAGAGCAGCTCTGTCCCATGCATGTTTGTTCTGGAGCCCAGGCTGAAGAGGCTACCACGAGAAGCACTTCTCATGGTGAAGGTGGAAGCCTGCAAGGGCAAGCAAAAACCCATAGGCCTCTTCAAGCCTGGGCTTGGAGCCGGCATATTTTCATTTCTGCTTCATTCCATGAGCCAAAGCAAGCCACATGGGCAAGTCCAGTGGTAGGAAAGTGCACTCCTCCCGCTGTTGGAGTGAGCAGGAGTGAAGCCATATTGTGACATAAAACCACATGGGCTGTAGGCAAATTTTAAAGAGACAGTTTTTTCCTTGGCATGCATTTCTCAGAGTTCTTTCTTTTCCCATGGTTATTTGACATTTTGAACCTTGGTTATGGGACAAAATGACATTATTTACATGAATGTACAGCTGTTTTACAGCCAGCTTGAAGCCAAGGGAAATCAAAGATGTCAATAAAGCTATGCTGATTCCACCCCTACAACAGGACTGTGAGATAACAGCAAGGACAAGAGCAGAAACCAGTCTTGGCAAGACTTTGCATCTGAGACCTTGCCCCTCACTGCTTATGTCTCCCTCCCTTCTGCTTTTCATTTCCCATGTTCCGCTCCCTCATCCCCCTTTTAAAAAACCCCTCAGTAAATCTGAGTCTCTGAGATGGCTTTAGCCTGCCCATTCTCCTTCAGGACACCGGTATTCCTGGATAAAAGCTAACTTCCATTTTCACCAACATTTGACTTTTGTTTAATTTCTGTCTGGGGACAGGCAACCAGACCTGTGAGTTTGATATCACATTTTGGGGAGCCTCAGCCAGGAGCTGAGTGTGCTCTGTAACACCACAATGAGATTATGGCATGTGTGTGGATACAGGGAGGAGTGAGGAATTGGGGCCAATAATTTGAACCCATGCATGATGCATCCTGGTTTGGAGGGTCACACAACCTGGGTCCACTCTTTCAATGGTTACTAGGAAATGTAGCATAGTGATAGTGTCTGTCACCATGAAGACTCAACCACAGTTCTCTATCAGGTCAGGAACCCTGACAAGGCAAGAATCACATTTNTGAAGACTCAACCACAGTTCTCTATCAGGTCAGGAACCCTGACAAGGCAAGAATCACATTTCCTTCCTCTCCACATGGCCCCCACTCCCTTCCCCCAATGCCTAGCACCAAGCACTGCCCTTAGAGATGACTCAGGAATATTACTGAGTGAAGTTTAGACTGTTGATTCTCTCCATGTGATTCCTGATGAAATACAGACTGACTTCCTACAGTCAGCACATAGTAAGTATTTGCGCCATAAGATATAAAGAGACCATGCCATTTGGAGCTGGGATCTTTATGCATATCTGACACCAAATCCTGTCCCTACTATCTCCCACGGGGACCTCCAGAAGAGAGGGCTCATCCAGGGCTAAACACCAAAACAGATTAGTGAAATTTCTCTAAAGGCCATTTGAAATTGGGATGATTCTCATCACCTGAACTATCCTAAGAGGAAGGCTGTGTAAAGTCACAAACCTAGTCAGGGATCCACATGGACTTAAGGGCAATTTTAAGGCAGTTGAGATTCATCAGAGCCCCCACTGCTCCACAAAGTCTCTTGGCCCCTCTCATCAGGGCAAAAGCAAGATCAGCTCCAGATTCTCTACCTTAATTGCTGCCTTTCCCAGGAGACCTTGCACTTTAAAGGAGAACCAGAACTTTGCACTTTAAAAGAGAGCTGTGATAAACCCTGAAGAATGCCACCATCGCCACTGAATTCCAGGCATGGGCCATAAGAGTGGAGAGTATATTTTAGGACACTGACTCACAGTAAATTGTTTCCCCCATGCCCCCAAAGGGGCTATTCAATGTCAAGCTATCTGAGGCCCAGGTGGATAAGAGTGGGTGGGGAACCTAGGGTTGTTGCAAGGTGTCTTGGTTATGATACATGTGGAAGATTTCAGAGCTTATTATGAAAAGTTATGGCCTGTGGCCCTCCAGGCTGAGTGAGGGATCACCTTAGTGGTCCAGGCTGAGTGAGGGATCACCTTAGTGGATTACAAGAGGATATTATGCAGCAATTTTAAAATGAGGCAGACTGCAGCCATCTGCCAAAAAAAAAGAAAGAAAAGAAAAAAAGAGGCAGATGAATGATCTGTCAAAGATGTGTAGGCATTCACTTTGTTGTGTGAACAAAGATGTAGTCGGTGTGTATAGTACCCTACTGAGTGCTGTGCATTATCTGTACAGAACTACAGAACTACATGGCCAAGTACAGTAGTCACTAGCCCCACATGGCTATTTGAATATACATTTAAATTTAAATTAATACAAATTATATAAAATGTGAAAGTCAGCTCCTAAGTCACATTTCAAGTGCTCAAGCCACATGTGGCTAATGGCTACCATATTACAGCATGGTAGACTGTTTTCATCACTCAGCTCTGTTGGACAATGCTGGTGCAGAACACCTCTGGAAGGACACACAAGAAACTGGTAGTAATGGTGGCCTTCAGGTAAGGCAACTGGGGGGTTGCAGTGCCATATACACTTTTGTACCTTTTGAATTTTATATCATATGTTTGTATTATGTATTTTAAATTTTATGGTCTTATAACACCAAAAACAAGGTTTCCTTTCCCCATACTGGCCAGCCATCAAAAATAAATAAATAGTTAAAAATAAAAATAAATTAAAAATTTAAGAAACAAATTGGAAAGGGCTGGCCAGTTAGCTCAGTTATTTAGAGTGCCACCTTGTAAAACCAAGATCAAGGGTTTGGATTCCTATACCAGCCAGCCACCAAAAAGAAAAAAGAAAAGAAAAACACCCAAGCTAACAACTAACCAGCAATGTGCCATTCAACTTAATTCAGGAAATATTTAGTACTTGTGGCTGGCAGTTGGCTCAGTTGGTTAGACCTGGTGTTATAACACCAACATCAAAGGGTTTATATCCCTGTACTGGCCAGCCAGCAAAAAACAAAAAAACAAATTGGGAATCAGGAATCCCTATAATGGGGTTCCTATACCTAAACAGTGTTCACAGGAAATTGCTTTATAGTTCACCTAAACAAAATAATAGATATTATGATTTTACATTTAATTTTTTTTTTTTACAGCTTAACTTTTTAGCTCTTGCTACCATCTCTGCTCTTATGAGCTCATAGGCAACAAAGTGAATTAATAAGTAGCAGAGGAATGTTAAAGGAAAAATGACCAGCTGTCATGCACTGGTTGACATCTTTTTTTCCCTGAAAAGTGTGTGTGAATGACTGTGATTTTATTCTGCATGAATAAACAGCAGCCATAGTTCCTGTTGGTAAGGTTGTTCCTAGTTCTTTTTTTTTTTTTTTTTTAAAGATGACCGGTAAGGGGATCTTAACCCTTGACTTGGTGTTGTCAGCATCACGCTCAGCCAGTGAGCTAACCGGCCATCCCTATATGGGATCTGAACCTGGGGCATTAGTGTTATCAGCACCGCACTCTCCCGAGTGAGCCACGGGCCGGCCCCTGTTCCTAGTTCTATAACAGAAATAAATGTTCTGCAGAATGCACAACTTCCAAGCACCCTGCTTCCTGAGCAAGTCTGAGAATCAGTGCTACAGAGGATGGGGATCCTGCCTGGAAGTAACCTGTCTCCAGGCCAGTTAAGGTGGGAATAGGGTGGGGGGAACTGTGCAACAGCAAACTATGCTCTTAGAGAAAGAATACACATAGACCAAAAGGGGACAGGAGCATACAGATGCCCTGCTCTAAAGGCAACCCCTAGAGCAGTGATTTCTAACCTGTGACTACAGATCCTTGGAGGACCAGTTATGGCAGCAGGCCTCCAAATGCATGTGTGTACCAAGCACTGTTTGCAGAGCAAATAAATTCTGTCTCCCACAAATCTAATTATTATATCACTAATAGTGACCATATATTGAGTGTGTGTGCATTGATCTCATCTAAATCTAATAGCTACCTGTGAAGTAGATCTTATTCTCCCCAATTGACAGATGAGGAAACTGAGGCTGGGAGACAGATAACTTGCCAAGTTCAAAAAGATATATTAGGGCTTTTTATGTTCCATTTGAAAGAAATCCATCTAAAACATGCTTCAACAAAAAATGGTATACATTATACTGGTTCATATAATTGAAAAGCTCTGCTTCCCTCTGTGATGGTTCCAGCCTTGGGAGGACACACACCCCACATCTACAAAGATGGTCATCAGTAATTCCAACTCGACACTGCTGTGGAGGAATCAGCTCAGAGAAAAGCCATCCCTCCAAAGGCCTCTGGCCTGCTTGGACCATCGGTCAGGGAAGAGAAGACTCTGATTGGCCCGCCATGGTCATGTGTACATCCTGGAGTGGGGGGCTTAAACCAGTAACTTAATTAGAGCAGAATCACAGGGAGTGTAGGAGGCTCATCCCTAAACTAAAACAAGAGGGAAGTTCTGATACTAGAAAGGAGAGTGAGGTGAAGAATGGAGAATCAAAGGCTGACACTAGATTGAAGTAACCTTTAAGCCTAAACTCTTACCAGTTTTTTATATGTTCATAGATGCTATGTGATAAGCAACACACAAACTCACTTAAGCAGTTGCATTGGGCTTGCAGTTGGTTAGTGTGGTGTTATAACACCAAGGTCAAGAGTTTGGATCCCTGACTAGCCAGACACCAAAATAATAACAATAATAATAATAATAATAGTAATGATGCAAGAGTTTGGATCCCTGACTAGCCAGACACCAAAATAATAACAATAATAATAATAATAATAATAATAATAGTAATGATGATGATGATGATGATGATAAATAAATTAATTAGTTAATAAAAATAAAAGCAATTGGGTCTTCATGGCAATTTTTGATCCTTATAATTCTTTTTTCAATTAACAGATACTAAAGATTCAACTACTATCATGAGGAGGTCCAAAGAACTTAAAAATATATATATTAAAAAGGGATTTTATTTTGTGGCTGGTCAGTAGAGGGATCTGAACCTTTGATCTTGGTGCTACGAGGCTGCACTCTAACCAACTGGGCCAACCAACCAGCCCCTAGGAAGGGATTTTTAACTGAGGGTGTGCTCCAGCAAAGAGAGGGTAAATTAAGCAAGAAGAGAGGGGAGCCAGGAAAAAAAGGCCCCAACCCAGGAAGCAGTGAAGGGAAGTTCTAGGATGACAGCTGTGTGACAGGTCTAGGAGGTAACTAGGGCACAGGGAGGACAGAACTCAGAGAGAGGACTCTGAGAGCATGGACACTAACTGCTATGTCAGGGCACTGGAGGACAACTGAGGATGTGATAATGGCAGCACCAAAAGAAAGGAAGAGGACATTAAACACCCAGTGGGGGTTGGGGGGGAGATGTAACCAGAGCCCATTATTCAGCTCTGTGGTGAACAATATTTACATAGTCACAATTCTGTAAACATTATTAATTTACAGGAAATAGTGACATACTAAACCTTGAGAATGGACTGGGGCTGTGGATGTAAAAGAGCTAAATCCTTGTCTATATTGCTAGGAATTTGAATGTTTGTCCCCACCCAAAGCTCCCATTGAAATGTGGCAGTGTTGAGAAGTGGGTCCTTTAACAGATGATTGGATCGAGAGGGTTATGGCAATATTAATGGATTAATGTGTTAATGAATTAATGGGTTGTTGAGGGAGTAGAACTGGTGGCTTTATAAAAAGATGAAGAGAGACCTGACCTAACATGCTCAGCCCTCTCATCATGTAATGCCCTACGCTGTCTAAGGACTCTGCAGAAAGTCCCACCACCAGGAAGAAGGACCTAACCATATGTGCCCCCTCAACCTTGGATTTCCCAGCCTCCAAAACTGTAAGAAATAAATTTATTTTCTTTATAAATTACCCAGTGTTTCAGTCCATTTTGTGTTGCTATAACAGAAATACCTGAGACTGAGTAATTTATAAAGGAAAGAGGTTTATTTGGCTTACAATTCTGAGACAGCTGCATACGGCACAGGCCTCAGGCTGCTTCTAATCATGGCAGAAAGTGGCAGGCAGCCGGCAGGTACAAGCAGATCACATGGTGAGAGGAAGCAAGAGAGAGAGAGAAGGCGGCAGAATCTTTTTAAGCAATGAGCTCTCACGGGAACTAATTGAGTGAGAACTCACTTATTAATCCCCCCTTCCCCAGGGAGAGCATTAATCCATTCATGAGGGATCCGCCCCCATGACTCAACCAGTTTCCAACACTGCCACATGGGAGATCAAATTTCCACATGAGTTTTGGAGGGGACAACACATCCAAACTCCATCATTCCGCCCCTGGACCCCCAAAACTAATGTCACTCTCACATACAAAATACAATCATTCTGGGCCGGCCCGTGGCTCACTCAGGAGAGTGTGGTGCTGATAACACCAAGGCCACGGTCAAATTTCCACATGAGTTTTGGAGGGGACAACACATCCAAACTCCATCATTCCACCCCTGGCCTCCTAAACTCATGTATTCTCACCTACAAAATACAATCATTCTATCCCAACAGTCCTAAAAGTCTTAGCTTGCTCCAGCACCAACTTAAAAGTCCAAATTCTCATCCTAGACCAAAAGCAAAAGTTCTTCCAGCTGTGAACCTGAAAAACAAAACCAAATTTATCTACTGCCAAGATATAATGGTGGAACAGACATTGGGTACACATTCCCATTCCAAAAGAGAGGAATAGGTCAGAAGAAAGAAAAAACAGGCCCCAAACAAGTCTGAAACCCAGGAGGGCAGACATTATGTCTTAAACTCCAAAATAATGTTCTTTGACTCCAAGTCCTGCATCCTGGGCACAACTGGGCATCTGGGCCCCCAAAGCCTTGGGCAACCTCACTTCCACAGCTCTGTCAGGCACAGCCCAGTGGGCAGCACTGGTGCCTGTGGCTTTTCCAGGCCTGTGTTGCACATTACCAGTGGCCCTGGAGTTCTGGGGTCCTGGCGGCAGCCCTGCTGCATTGGCTGTACTAGACATTTCCCTGGTGGGGGCTCTCTGTGGGGTCTCTGACTCCACTTTTCTGCTTGGCATTGCTCTAGTAGATGGCCTATGCAGTGGCTCCGCTCCTGCGGCAGGTCTCTGCCTGGGCCCCCAGACTTTTCCATACATCCTCTGGAATCCGGGTAGAGGCTGCCATGCCTCCACTGCTCTCACATCTTACTGGCCTGCAGAGTTAACACAATGTGGATGCCACTGAGGTTTTGGGCCTCTACTCTCCAGGGCTACTGCACAAAGCACACTTGGGGCCGCTCCAGTCAGAGCAGCTGGGATGCAGGGAGCAGGATCCTGAGGGCAGCTGTGCCCCAGGACTGTCCTCCAGGATAACTCAGTCCTTCTAGGCCTCATGGTCTGTGATGGATGGGGTTAGGGTTAGGGTTAGGGTTACCTTAGGCTTTCCTTTCATTTTCTCTGCTATTAGCATCTGGCTGCCTCATCACCTAGATAATGTCTTTAGCAAACAGTTTATCTGCTTCATCCTTGCATTTTTCTCCAGCTCTCCACTTCTCTACCACACAGCCAGGCTGCAAATTTTCCAAATCTTTACATTCTCCTTCACCTTTAAATTCTGGCTTTAAGGGCCGGCCTGTGGCTCACTCGGGAGAGTGTGGTGCTGATAACACCAAGGCCACGGGTTCAGATCCTATATGGGGATGGCCGGTTCACTCACTGGCTGAGCATGGTGCCGACAACACCGAGACAAGGGTTAAGATCCCCTCACCAGTCATCTTTTGAAAAAAATAAAAATAAAAATAAATAAATAAATAAATAAATTCTGGCTTTACATCATGATTTTACCACCATAACTCAGAGTAGGCTCTTAAAAGCAACTACGCAGCTTCCTTAATGCTTTGCTGCTTAGAAATTTCTTTGGCCAAATGCTCTGGTTCACAACTCTTAAGTTTCAACTTCCACAAAGTCCAAGGGCATCAACACAATGCAGCCAGGTTCCTTGCTATGGTGTAGCAAGGGTTATCTTTTGTCCAATTCCTAATAAGTTCCTCATTTCTATCATCCTCATGGCCTGTACAGTACACATTTCTATCAGCATTCTGCTCGCCACCACATAAGTCTCTAAGACATTCCAAACTTTCCCTCGTCTTTTTCTCTTCTTCTAAGTCCTCCAAACTCCTCCGACCTTTGCCCATTACCCAGTTCCAAAGATGCATCCACATTTTCAGCTATCTGTTTAGCAACACTCCACTCCTCAGTACCAATTTTCTGTTTTAGTCCGTTTTGTGTTGCTATAACAGAAATACCTGAGACTGGGTAATTTATAAAGGAAAGAGGTTTATTTGGCTTACGATTCTGGGACAGCTGCATCTGGCACGGGCCTCAGGCTGCTTCTACTCATGGCGGAAAGTGGCAGGCAATGTTCTCACTTATTTGTGGGAGTTAAAAATAAATAAATATGCAAAAAACGGGGTCGGGGGGAGACATAACAATTACAATTCCTTGAAGTTGATACGACAAGCAAACAGACAGGACATTGTTGGGAGGGAGGGGGAGAGGGAGGAGGGGGGTGGTTTCGGTAATGGGCCACGATAATCAACCACATTGTATATTGACAAAATAAAAAAAAAGGGGAAGCCAGAAGGTACAAGCAGATCACATGCCAAGAGGAAATAAGAGAGAGAGAGAGAGGAGGTGTCAGGGTCTTTTTAAGCAATGAGCTTTCTTGTGGGAACTAATCGAGTGAGAATTCACTCATTAATTCCCCCTCCCCCAGGGAGAGCANCATGGCGGAAAGTGGCAGGCAATGTTCTCACTTATTTGTGGGAGTTAAAAATAAATAAATAAATATGCAAAAAACGGGGTGGGGGGAAGAAGACATAACAATTACAATTCCTTGAAGTTGATACAACAAGCAAACAGACAGGACATTGTTGGGAGGGAGGGGGAGAGGGAGGAGAGGGGGAGGTTTCGGTAATGGGCCACGATAATCAACCACATTGTATATTGACAAAATAAAAAAAAAAAAATTTTAAAAAAGGAAAGTGGCAGGAAGCCAGCAGGTACAAGCAGATCACATGCCAAGAGGAAATAAGAGAGAGAGAGAGAGAGAGAGGAGGTGTCAGGGTCTTTTTAAGCAATGAGCTCTCTTGTGGGAACTAATCGAGTGAGAATTCACTCATTAATTCCCCCTCCCCCAGGGAGAGCATTAATCCATTCATGAGGGATCCGCCCCCATGACTCAATCAGTTTCCAACACTGCCACATTGGAGATCAAATCTCCACATGAGTTTTGGAGGGGACAACACATCCAAACTCCATCACCCAGTGTGAGGAAAATCAAGACAGACTGGTCAGGCTCCCTCACCTCATATCCAGCTGAGCATGATGTAAATACATTAATTGCACATATGTGCCCAGGTGTTCCTTGGCTATTTGACTTGCACCCATGTGTGCCTTGGGTATCTGACTGTAGTATAAAAGACAATGGCTTTGATCCACTGGGGGCTGAGCTCGCATCCAAATAAAGCATGTCAACCTCGCCAACATCTCTCAGGATCTTTTTCCAACTACCTAGCTCACCACATGCATATGAAGGGTCTGTGACCCAGCCTGCATATGAGGGGTTTGTGACCCAGTCTGCACAATGGGTTTGAAGGATCTGTGACCCAGACCAACACCCAGTTTCAGTTAAAAGCAACAGAAAATAGACAAATCAGGGCTGGCCAATTAGTTTAGTTGGTTACAGCATGGTGTCTGGAACCTATCTGTAAATTTATCATGGTCCTCTGAATATTTTCGCAATTTTTCTTTACATTGCTGTATGTTTGTTATTGCAAAGGGAACTTGGGGGCCGACCCTGTGGTGCACTCGGGAGAGTGCAGCGTTCCCACCGCGGGTTCAGATCCTATATGGGGATGGCCGGTGCGCTCACTGGCTGAGCGCGGTGCGGAGGACACCAAGCCAAGGGTTGCGATCCCCTTACCGGTCACAAAACAGACAAAAAAAAAAAAAGGGAACTTGGACCCTAATGGTACCTTCAGCACCTGCCACTTCCCAGAGAGGGAGGACGGCTGAAGGGGACAAAGCAGGGTAGAGAGTGCCAGTTCTTGTATGGGAAGGGCTAAGGGGGTGGCTGCAGGGGCAGAGATGGCAGACATTGGACAATATGGAGGGGGTCTATTTTACCCCTGAGAGACAGGTGGATGCTGAAGCAAGGTGTCATCATTTAGATCTGGAACTTTTTTTGTGGCTTTTTGGGATCGGTCTTTAAAGTTTTGTTGCATAATGAGGGGGGTCCTGATGCAGAGTTATAAAGGCCTGGACATAAGGAAACTCTGACCATTTCTCTTGCCTCTTGCAAAACAGATCTAGTTCGTAGATCGTCTTGTAATAGACGGTTCCACTTAGAGGCCACCACTCTTGGTCCCCAAGTTTTTTATTTTTAATTTTTTTTTCAAAAGATGACTGGTAAGGGGATCTTAATCCTTGACTTGGTGTTGTCAGTACCACGCTCTCCCAAGTGAGCTAACCGGCCATCCCTATACAGGGATCTGAACCCTTGGCCTTGGTGTTATCAGCACCACACTCTCCCAAGTGAGCCATGGGCTGACCCCTCCCAAGTTTATATTGAGACCAGGACTCATTACAAAAAAATATCAAGCATTTTTTCTTCAGATTGTCTGGATCAAACCGGTCCCAATGGTTAAGGATATATCCGAGAAGGGGAATCCAGGAGAATTGATTGAATGCTTCCCATGATCCCCTACAAGGAAGAAAAAGGGAATGTCTAAGGGGATGACCCCTGGGTCAAAATCCTCTCCAGAGCATCCTCTGAAGTGGGGTATTTTGCCTTTGAGGAGGATCCATAGGCATCCCCAACTAAGTTCCTCTGACCTTGATCGGCCCCAGGGCCTTTTTCTTTGCCTTTCCCTAAGACTGACTTTGGCTCCTTACTCATGATCCTGTGCTTTATAAAAGCAACTCAACATAACAATGCTTGCTATTGGCTCCTTACAGTGAATTCGTCCAAATCAACATGAGAGTAGGTTAATTTGTGCTAGGCCCTGAAGTGAAAGTGGGGAGCAAGAGCTGTCCATCCAAGTAGGAAGAAGGGAATACAATTAATATCCCATTGATAACAATGCTATTCCACAAGTATAACAAGCCAGACTATGGGATGAGTTGAAATCAAAAAAAGTCTACCAAACAAATGCAATAATATCCTGGGAGATAGGTGGTGGAAGTTCCCTTGACAAGGATTTTATAGGGTAATTATGTACTTAATCCTGTTGTTTTTTATAAGCCTTTTGCACCTGGGCTCCCAAGACAAAAGCAGGACCATACAGAGCACCCACAGCCTGTGAGGGAGGCACCTCTGGGAAGCCTCAGGGGAACAGGGATCAGCTGAAACACTCCATGACAGTTTTAATGCACTCCAGCTGGCAAGGTTATATCCTTAATTATCGCTAATGGATTTTACGCTAATTAAGATCCTACCTGTATTTTGACTTACTTCTTTTGTTCCCAAGTGATTTACAGGAGAAGATTTTAAGCTTTGCTGTTGGCCTGAAACTCTCTCTGCAGTCTTTACTCTGATATTTCCCAGGACTGCTGCTTCCCTGCTTTTTCAAAACCATGGAGTTGACTTTTACAAGAAATGCCGTGCCTTCACTGCCACCTTCCACTGTTAAAATACTCCGCACTCCATTACTAACAATGCTTGTTATATGCAAATTAATCCCAGTATAGCCCAAAGTATCGAGGAAGCCCCCTACAAAGTAGATTGCTTTTGGAAATAAAAGATGACATTGTTAGACTGTTATGAGAGACTACACATGCTCCAACCATCCTGATGGGCTTCGAGCATGGAATGTAATTAGTTTATTATTTCCACTTCATGCAACTGTGATTTTAAAGATGACAGATAGTAATAAAGCATTAGCTTTCATAAGTCATTTCATAACACAATTACATTTTTACTAGCTACATTTTACTAATTATATTTTTACCTGGTTGGACACTAGCTCCACTTCATGTGGTCCTGTCCCTCAACTTGGATTCTATTCAGGTATGTGATTTGATAAGTTGTGTATTAATGTATAATTGGAGCCACCTCCATTAATGTATCCTCTATTGCTAAGCAACTGAGAAGTCAGACTGTATTGACACCATTTTGATGATTTCTCAAGCTTTTTCTTTTCTAGAATTCTTTCTCATTTCCTGAATATAGTTACAGAAAACAGAGTCAGAGCATTGCCAGTGCATGTCAAACCTCCCCTTACCAAAGTAACAAAATACACAAACCAAAAACAAAAGGGAAGCCAGTCTCTTCCCCATGATAGTTCAGAGTAACATCAAATAAACCCCAAAGGAAGGGCTAAGTGTGAAAGCCCTTTCCATCTTCACAAGAACAGAACATAGAACATGTCTGTAGGGAAAGTGAAGGTAAGTGGTCAGTGTCCCTCAGATGTTCAGAATCTTGTCAAGCATTTGATGTAAATATGCATGTGTACCCAGGTATTCCTTGGTTATTGTCTAATGTAATTGTGCACATGTGCCCAGTTGTTCTTTGGGTTCTGCCTCCACCCAAGTGTTCCTGGGTTATTGGACTTAAGTATAAAGAACAAGCGGCTCTGATCCACAGTGCCCCCTGCCCCCAGGATGCCCCTGGGGGGGGGCATGGGAAGGCTGCTACTGCTGCTGGACGCTGTTGCTGCAAGCTGTTGCTGCCAGGGCCCCTGGGATGCTCCCGGAGGCCACAGCTGCTGCTGCTGCTGCTGCTGCTGCTGCTGCTGAGGACTGAGCTCGTGTTGGAATGAACCTGTCATCTCTGCCAATGGCTCCTGGGGTCTTTTCCCAATTACCTAGCTCATGACCTGTATGTGAGGGGTCTGGTGACCTAGCCTGATAGCTCACGGCCTGCATGTGAGGGGGTCTGGTGACCCAGCTGGCACAGGAGGGGTCTGTGACCCAGTCTGTACAATATTACCTAGCTCATGGCCTGTATGTGAGGGGTCTGTGACCCAGACTGTACAACGGGTTTGAAGGGTCTGAGCCCTAGCCCAACAATGTCATTTATTGCCATTCTGATGAATATAGGGATTAAGATAGCACTTAAATCCAAATACAGGAGAACAAAACTGCAACTGTATTAAAAGGTTCTAATTTGCTGCTGCTTCCAGATGCCACTCCAAATTTCCATTCCATAGCTATAATCTGGTTAATCATCAGAATCTGACCTATGATCCATCAAGCAAGGGTGGAGGCATTCTGTTTCCAGTTTTCAGAAAAGTGGCTTCCTCCTCATTA
>NW_007736419.1:29477-30588 GCF_000696425.1 Galeopterus variegatus | reverse complement strand
ATCAAGCAAGGGTGGAGGCATTCTGTTTCCAGTTTTCAGAAAAGTGGCTTCCTCCTCATTAAGACCCAGAGTTATGAAGTCCACCTGGACCTGCTCAGCTGTGAGACCCTTCTTCAAGGCTCCCTTTGGAACCAGGAGGAACTGCCTAATCGCACACTAGATGCCCCTTGGTCTAATGATCCCCAGATGCACCTCATTAACAACCGATGGTCAATATCCCACCGCTAGAGAAATTGTTGGGAGGCTCTTCCACTTGTGTCATATGGCTTTGCATTTTTCTCAATGAAACCTTAACAGAGCATGAAGCAGATTACAAACGCAAGAGGGCAGTCAGCAATAATTGCAATAATCGGTGAGGAAACATTTAACATGGTTTAGAAGGGTATTTCCCTAGGGAAAATAAGACCCCCACAGCCTGAAGGGCATGAGGCTCTTACCTCAAAGCTGACTTCATGTCCAAGCAGCAGGGGAAGGACTCCAGCTGGAGAAAGGGCAGGCCCACGCGTTTCACCTGCCTGCGCCAAGCCAAGTGGGCTGGATGCGATCCTGGCCAGTTGAGGCTTAGAGAGCGGTCAAAGGCACAGGAGCAGGAGGAGGAGGTAGAAAGAAAATGGCAAAAGGGAAAGCAGTGGTAAAGAAAAGCAGTTACCTTTTTCTTTACCGGCCCACGCACCGAGATGTCGTGGGAAACTGCAGGTTTTGCCAGCTAAATGAGGGTTCTTGGTATCTCAAACAAAGAATTGGACAAAGATGAAAAGCAAAGGACAGTTTAGTAAGAGAGAAGGTACACTCCAGAGAGAATGGAGCGGGCTTGAGTGATAGTGTGGCTCTAGAGCCCTAGGCGAAATGCAACAAGTTTTACTTAGAGAGAGTACCTCCATCAAGAGGACGAGCTGGCTGGAGGGAAGACGATGGCTCAACGGCCCCAACGGTTACATTGAGGCGGGGGTTAGCCCCTACCAGCTGGATTCGTGTCCTATGGCCATTGGTAGTCTGTTGATTGGCACCTTAATTGGAGGGAGTTCAGTGGTCCAACGGAGTGGCGCCCTACGTGGAGGTGGAGCTCCCTATCTGTCTGTATTTCCCGGGGCTGTGCATGCCGACATCCTCA
>NW_007736419.1:21343-28939 GCF_000696425.1 Galeopterus variegatus | reverse complement strand
CGTGGAGGTGGAGCTCCCTATCTGTCTGTATTTCCCGGGGCTGTGCATGCCGACATCCTCAAGGAATGGGCAGTACTGGCTACCCTACTAACAAACAACGAAGTTTCCTTTTCCCGCTCTCGTCCTTTTCTAACTTCCACAACAAGACCTTTCCGGGAGAGGTGAGGGTGCCTAGGACACCTGGCCAAGGTCAGTGGAGCTTGCTTCCAAGAGCTGGACTGTCCCGTCCCCCAGTCACCCCTGTGCACTCTTAGGACCTGCATATAGTGGTACCTCTCCCTACTCCCACCTCCCACCCCCCGCCTGACCCACGCTCAGGCCATAGTCTCCCATTTGACCAAGACCTGCAAGTGTAAAGTGTCCAGAGCATGGTACCTGCTGACACCCCCTGCCTTGTCCCTCATTGGCTTCGGTCACTACTCTTTCTTTTCTTCCTTTCCTTTCTTTTTTCTTTCTTTTCTTTTCTTTCTTTCTTTTCTTTCTTTCTTTTTGTGGCTGGCCAGTATGGGGAACCAAATCCATGATCTTGGGGTTGTAAGGCTATGCCCTAACCAAGTGAGCTAAACAGCCAGCCCCCTAGGTCGCTACTTTTGACATTTTGTTCTGAGTCCATTTGAGAGAGGTGTCACTTCTACGATGGAAAGAAAACATAAAAGTACATGGCCAGAAAATAAGCCGGCCCTTGAGCTTCATGCTGTGTGGGGCTGATTGGCAAGTTGAGTACAGGAGAGTGCCCAAGAGGACCTTAAGGTCCCTTGGTATAAGGTGTGGTCAAAACAAGATTTTTGGGGGCCGGCCCGTGGCTCACTTGGGAGAGTGTGGTGCTGACAGCACCAAGTCAAGGGTTAAGATCCCTTTACCGGTCATCTTTAAAAAAGAAAGGGGGGGGGTTAGATTTCTGAAATTTTTTATTTATATCTTCGTCTTACAAATGATCGTTTTTAAATGGGCTTTTCTGTAAGAAAGTAGAACACAATAGTTTGCCAAATATCTGATCCACACAAGTCCTCAGAAAGGTTTTCTCTGTATACCATTAATGCAAATCTTTGTGAATGTCTCGCTCTTACAGTAGATCTTTTTTTTTTTTTAAAGATGACCGGTAAGGAGATCTTAACCCTTGACTTGGTGTTGTCAGCACCACGCTCAGCCCATGAGCCAACCGGCCTCCCTATATGGGATCCGAACCTGTGGCCTTGGTGTTATCAGCACCACACTCTCCCGAGTGAGCCACGGGCCGGCCCTCTTACAGTAGATCTTGAATCTGTTTTACAATAATGAAGCACAAAGTTTTTATGCAGTGTATTCACTATAAACTATAAATAACATTCCTATTAGAAAGCTGGGTAATACAAAAATATGAGAGACACTGAGGAGCAGGCAATCTATTGAGGATCAGTATATCTTATGTGCTTTGTAGTTTTCTGTCAGTACTTTCAAAGAACACACAGCACATGAGGAATAATAGTCATCTCCCTTATTAACCTCCTTAATTAAAAAGTCTGTTGTTCGTAAAACTGGACCAATTATCGCAAACTCTCATTTGCGTAATTAACCACAAGTCTGTTGCAAAGCATTTTGTTGGTGGTATCAACAAACGCGGGAGATTTACAAAAAATGGGTTTTTGTTAAGTTTGCCAACTCAGATATCATGGGCTGTGCTAACACTTCAATTTTTTTTTTTTTTTAAGATGACCGTAAGGGAATCTTAACCCTTGACTTGGTGTTGTCAGCACCACACTCAGCCAGTGAGCTAACCAGCCATCCCTATATGGAATCCGAACCCTTGGCCTTAGTGTTATCAGCACCACACTCTCCCGAGTGAGCCACGGGCCGGCCCTAACACTTCAACTTCTAATTAGATGTTTAATGCCTCACAGTAAAAGACTGATCACTGCAAGCAAGCAAAGCTAACTTATTTTCTACGTGCTGTAATATTTCATTTGATAAGCTAACAAAAGGATACGTTCCCATTGTCGTCCAAAAAGCTTTAGCACGGGGTCTGAACTGTGAACATACTTGATTTGTAGCCCTCTGAATAGTTTGGGTTTATCACTCCTGACAAAAGCTTGGACTTGAGGGAACCTCCCCAGTTTTCATCCACAGACTTCAAGAATAGCTCCTGCATACAGTTTTTTGGTTTCGAACTGTGCTTCCTCCTGACAGCATCCTCTGCAATCACTGTCCAGGAAGATCACGAGAGCCGCACAGCACGTTGCTAGAGAAGCCTAACTCTCTGCATGCCTCTGATGACGACTCTGCCCCGGTCGTCAACAGCCACCGCAGCCCAACCGCCGGCCGGCCGGCCGGAGACACCCACCCTGCCCAGCCGCCATCGCCACCATCTCCAAACAAGTTTTCCTGAAAGCGCGAGAGACTCCAATTAGCGCCCGGGCTCTGCCAGCCAGGCTGCGCTGATGCCCTCGGGAGGCAAAGGTCGGGCAGCCGTTACTGGACCCACTCACAGTGGGCAACCTTCGGCTGAGGGAGGCGACGTGACAGCCCGATGTCGTGCTGATGGTACCGAAGCCGAGCAACGCCAGGAACCCGGGAGACAGGAGCCAGCCTGTACGGTCACTCTCCGTCTGGCGCCGGTGGCCTCGCCTGTCCGCGCCGGGCTGGCGTCCTGGGGTCCCGGCCACCCAGCGCACCCAACGGCTCCCCGCGCGCGGCGCTCTCCGGCTTCCGAGAGCGGTTGGCCCCGCCCCGCGGCTCCTCCGGGCCCCGCGATTGGTTCCGCGGGCCGGGGGCGGGGCCGGAGGGCCGAGCCAACCTGATGGCGCCAGCGCCAAGGGCGCCTCTAATCGAGGACTTTTGTCCTATACATAAATTTACCTAAAAACTCTATTCTAAAAATCAAATGAGAATCAAGATTTCTAACCCTCTACACAAGTCACAGGAGGTGAGGCTGCTTTCCTCAGAGGCAGATGATTCCGAAGATAAGATTCCGAGAGCGGTTGGCCCCGCCCCGCGGCTCCTCCGGGCCCCGCGATTGGTTCCGCGGGCCGGGGGCGGGGCCGGAGGGCCGAGCCAACCTGATGGCGCCAGCGCCACGGGCGCCTCTTTAAGTTGTCAGGGGCCAGGAGGTGGGAGGCCCAGAGAGGAGGAGAGGAACCGGGTTTGAGGGTTAGGGGAGGCAACCTGGTGCTGCCCTGCCTTTGGGCTCGGCCGCTCCATCCTCGGCAAAGAGCCTCTGAGGGCACTTCCTTCTCTCCTACTGCCTAAAGGAGGATGGGAGGTTTGGAGATCCCAGTCCAACCCCAAGAGCTCATCTCATAATAAAAGTGGTAATAATAACTAGTATATTGTGTGTACTTACCAGGTGTTAGGCATTGCTCCTAGTGCTTCTCACTTAATCTTCCCAACAATCCTATAAAATAGGGGTTACTGTGCCCAGCTTACAGATAAGAAAACGGAGATGCAGAGATACGGCACAACTCCCAAGTTCTAAAACTCAGCAAGTGCCAGAGTTGGGTATCAGCCCTGCCCGACCTCAGGCAAGGACCATGACCACTACCAGCCACTGCCACTGGTTTGCTGGGTAACTCGGGGACAGGTGGGGGTTGGGAGAGGGTTTATCCAGCCATTATTTTCTAACTCGATTGCTGAGTTTTGCCATGCACCTGTCCTGGAGGATCCCAAGATGCCACCAGGCCTCAGACACCCTGAGATTCCCAGCACAATGTGGACTCACTGGTGGGCAATACCTGGTAGGGGCAAAGATGTGGAGGTAAGGGAGTTCAAGAAAATGTGGCTAGATTCAGGTTCCAACCAAACCCTGAGCCCTCATGAAGTGGTATCTGGAGGGGCCATGTCTGGTGTCTGGAGGGGCCACATCCTCTCAGAACACCAGCCTGCAGCAGGCAGCTCTCAGCACATGCACCCAGGTGGACACACAGTGTTCCCTGGGGGCCTGAAAGCAGAGGGCCCATGTCCAAAGTGAGTACATGGCAAGTTGTTACACTTCTCACTGTGTAACAGAGACGAGAAAAGGATTACTCAAAGCACCATGAATGCAATGAGAAGCCCAAAGGGACTGCACCTCAGCAACTCCTCTGTTAGAAAGAGAAAACTGGATACAGCCCCGATTCAAAGTTCGCTTCTGTTTTTTATTGTCAAGACAAGGAAGTTTCACAAGAAAAATCAGTTGATTCAATCATTTCAAAAGGACACAAAGACATGGGCAGTGTGACAAAAGTTATCTATGGCTAAGTATAGGTGAAACAATGGAAACTAGTAACATCAGTAAAATTAGCAATGTGACATTCCAAAGTACAATTTGTGAAAAGCTAAGTTGGTCAGACTGTGATCATTATCTAAAATACAACCTCTCCTCAATGATTTAAGCAAAGTTACATTCTTATGATTAAATCTAAGTATAATTATCTCTAAAGTTTCCACCAACAGACAGCTTGCCCCTCACAAACATTTTTTTCATATCTTTCCCTTCAGCAATTCTTAAAATCTCTTAACAGGATCAGTATGACAACCATCTGTTAGCTCTAAAATCATTAAAGTATACGATCCCATACCTAAGCAGTGATTAGAGTTAAGTAGATGGGCTGTTGCCACGCTATCTGTAGACTGTTGTCTCCTAATCGAGGACTTTTGTCCTATACATAAATTTACCTAAAAACCCTATTCTAAAAATCAAATGAGAATCAAGATTTCTAACCCTCTACACAAGTCACAGGAGGTGAGGCTGCTTTCCTCAGAGGCAGATGATTCCGAAGATAAGACCCCCAAGGTGGAGGGCCCTGGGGCTGGACTCAAGATCCTGGCCTCCAGGAGGTTGCTCTGAGTTGACCCTGTGGACAGACTTGGGACGGTGGCCCTCCTCCCCCACAAGGATCAAAGAGGGGGTGGAGTGAGACTATGGGAGGGCAATCTGGCCAGCAGAATCTGGTGGGGGGAGGCTTCTGCCCCCCTTATCCTGCCATCCTGGCCCTGCTGCCTCCTCCACCCTGGAGACAGCCAGGTGTGGCCCAGGATCCCGGAGGTGCAGGGGGGAGGGGGTGGCACCTCTGCTCCTGGGACGCTGGCCTGGCCCTGGAGGGGACAGGCAGCCAGGACACCAGGGATTGTCTCTTGCAACCGCACCCCAGCCCCAGCCCCAGAGGAAGTTTGGCCAGGAGCTCTCGGCTGGTGCCTCCCTCTTATATTGAATAGGAAACAGGGCAGCGTGGGAGCCGGGCGGTCGAGGAGGGAGCGCCGGACGCCGAGCCCACGCACTTCTGCTGGGGCAAGTGGAGGCAAGGTCAGCGAGCGGACGCCCGGAGGTGCCAAGGCTGGCAGGGCCGGGCTGGGGAAGCTGAGCCCGGGTTGGGGGGTGCCGCAGGTGGCCGGTGCTCATCCGGGAGCTCCGCGCACCTGCTCCCCTTCAAACGGCGCTGTGGCGGGAGCCGCGCGGGCAGGGGAGGAGGGCCGCGGCGCGCCCGGTCCCCCTGGGGAAGTGTAGGTAGGCTCCTCCTCGCCCCTGTCAGACACAGCTGATTTGGGGCTTGGGGACCTGCCTCCGGGGTCAGGAGGAAGCAAGGCCAAGGCCCCCAGCGCCAACCCAGGCATTCGCGCCACTGTAGCTCGCGTCGCCCGGGCGGTGGACGCAGGGCACCTCCTGGCGACGTGTGCATTCTTGCGCTCCAGGGACCCTCCCCGCTCCCCCAACCCTCCCCCTTCTCTTTACTCCCCCAGGGTGGGGTAAGGAGCCGAGGCCCGGGTCCCGTCCCTACCCAGCCCGAGAAGACTGCGCTCCGGTGGGCGCCCCTGCCGTGGGAATCCCGCTCGGAGTTTTTCCAGATCCGGCCTGGCTGCGCCAGGAAAGGGTCTGGAGAGGGCGGAGGTGGGCCCGGAGCGGGTAGTGCCGGCAATCCGGCTGGAAAGGACTTGTAGTCAGTGATTCAGGGTGCAAATGGCCTCGTTCGGACGGCAACTCCCGGACGAAACAACCAGCCCCAGCCCGACATTCCCAGAGCAGCGCGCGCAGGGGCAGGGGCTCGCGGACAGCAAATCCCGCAGGGGCGGCGCCCTACCCTCTTAAAGCTCCGCTCGCGACCCGCCTGCGCCCCTGCAGACGCAGCCCTCCTGGCTCCGGCCCCTCCCCAAGCCTTCTCAAGCTCTGGGCCTCGTCCCCACTGCCCCTCAAGGGTCCCGGCACAGGCATTCCGGCTACCTCTCGCCCCTGCGAGACACAGATGTTTGGGGGTTGGGGACAGCCCTTCTGAGCGTCCCTCCCCTTCTTTGCTCCCTTTCCAGCTCCTGCTCCCCGCGGTCTCTCCAGCTTTGCCCTTGGAAGCCCTGCCCAGAGAGATGGTAGGGGCCCAACCTGCCACCCGCCGGCTCCGCCCATGCAGCCCACCGGCTCCCTGAAGCCCGCTCAGACAGCGCGAGTGCGCGGCGGGGGGCCAGGGGAATGTGGCGGGACGGGAGTGTCCTCCACCCTGAAGTTTGTTGGCCCAGCTCTGGGCAGCGCACTGACCCCGCCTCCAAGTCCCACTGTACTCAGTGACTCAGTTTACATCCCTTTCCCCATTGAGGGACGCTTGAGAAAGTAGAGAAGTAGCGCTCTGGGCCCCCGACGGACCCTGTTCCTGGGATCCTTCAGCCTCTGCAAGCGGCCAGGCTTCCGGCTGCTGGTCCTGGGCCACCTTTGTGGGGCAAGAGGTGTGGTCAGCGTAAGGGTTTGGAGGGATCAGGCGCTTCCGGATAAGGCCACCGACTCATATCTTTGATGGAGACACACAGGCTGCTCCCCTTCCCCGACACACCAGGAGCCAGGCTGAGCTAGCACGGGGGCTGGGGAGGGGGGACTTATGGTGACCACTCTAGAGAGCTTCGTGGGCCCCTGGGGACACCGCATGGGTAGTCACTGTCATGAAGTGCATTCTCTGGGGGCCACTCTCACGGGGCAGTGTAGGCATGAGAGGACAGGAGGGCAGGCCTCGCTGGCCGAGCCTCTCAGGATGCGGCGTGGGAGCTGGAGAGCAGGGGGCGGTGCGTGCCGGGCTGGGCTGGCCGGGCTCCGGGTTCTCGTCTGGACAGCCCCAGGGTAGAGCGGCGCAGGGGCCGGTGGCGCAGACGCCTGGAGGGAGGGGGCATGCGGCGCCTCCGCGGATTCCCTGCGGCTAGAGGCGTCCGGGCAGGACAAGGCGGGGCGACGGCGGGGCAGGAGGGAGAGAGGCTGTCCTTCCCACTTTCCGACGCGGAGACCGAGATTCGGTCAACTTTTAGGCAAATGTGTCGACCTTATCGCGGGCAAACTCCCCATGTCTTTGAGCCAAGGCTTTCCTGGCAGTAAACCTGGACCAGTGCTACCCTCAATCTCCCCACCACGGGACTGAAGCGAGGCGCAAATATTATCATCAACGCCGCAGAATGAAGGGGCTGTCCTAATTCCATCACTGGGTGTCAGGGTGGGAGCCGTCGAGATTATTTTACGCAAGTCCCCATTTTAAGGATGGGAAAACGGAGGCTCGAACCCACACGGTGAGTGCAGGCTCGGGACTCAAACTTTGGTCTTCTGTCCCCTAGCGCAGTGCTCTTCCCGTCTGTGCGGCCCTGACCTCCGTGCCCCTGTCCTTGTTGCCCGCAGGAAAACGCCGC
>NW_007736419.1:18191-20559 GCF_000696425.1 Galeopterus variegatus | reverse complement strand
GGGTGTGCCCGCGGCCCCTGGCGCAGGGCGACTCGGGGAACGTCTACGAGGCCACCCAGGACGTGCGCGGCCCGCCGCGGGAGGAGCACCCGGAGCAGGTAAGCCACCCAGAGCGCGGAGCTGGGAGGCGGGCAGGGCGCGCGAGAAGACTCGCTCAGCTTAGTGTCCGGCTCGACACCGATCTCCGTGTCCACCGCCAGCTCACCTTCTACCTCAGGGATTGGGACACCCCTGGGGGAGAAGGGAGCTACCACAGCAGTTTTCCCACTCTCTTCCCTCCCACCCGGACTCACCACCTGGTTCTTCCCTGTACCCATCCTAAACCCATCCAGTGACCCCCTCCTCTCCAGATCCCAGGCCTGGCACCTACTTTCTGGAACAAACTCCAAGGACAACCTGAGGCAGCTGTGATTGAGATAAAGGAACCAGCCTCAGGACAGACCCACCTATCCCCCTCCAGGGCCAGCCAGGGAGCCTTCTAGAAGGGGGAGTTGGTCAGAGCAGGGAGCTGAGGCCAAGGGGAGGGTCCAGTGAGTCCCCTTGTCTGTACTATCTCCTACCAACAACTCCCCCACCCCTAGCCAGGGCACCTGCCCTGGGGTGGCTCAGCAGGTTTCTTCACACCAGGCCGCACCTTTTTCTTTCTATCTGTGACTTACCCTCAGCCCCAGGCTGACCCAGGAGCCAGGAGCCCCACTGGCTATGACCTGGCTTGTGAGAGAGGTATCCCCCTCCCACCCTTGCATGCCTGCCCATCCAGAGCCCTCCCTGCCCTGGAGCCTGGGGCTCATTACTCACCTCTTAGTTTCCTGTCCCTGCAGCCCCAGGCCTCTTGAGATGGGCCCCGTGACAAGCCACCTGCCTGTCCCATTCCTTCTGAGCCCCAACAGCTGGCCTCACTCTAGACCTATTTCCTCTGCCCTTCCTAGAGCTGTTTCTGTCCCATAGCAGGAGACGATGGGCATCAGTGCTGAATGCCAGCCCTGATGGGTGGTCAGTGCCAGACCCTGGGGCATGGGGAAGTTCATGATCACAACTAGGGGGTAGCTTATGGGCAGGAATGTGGTCAGGGCTCCACACCACAGTGCTAGGGAGATTCGGAGCTGGGTCTGGGCTGGGGAGCCAGGGGACAGTGGCTATTGGTTGACGTCAGGGGAAATGGGGATGCCAGGGCTGGAACCCAGGAGCATGGGAGCTCTTGCTAAAATTCGAGGCTCTGCTTCCAAATTGAGGAAAGATTCTGGTGTTGAAGGGATTTCCAGAGCTGCTGCAGGGCAAGATGAAGCATGTGGGACCCTTCTATCCATGCACACCCTGTATCCTCTCCTCCTGGCTGGAGGTTCTCTGTGAAGCATGAAGGTGAGTGGGGCAGGGGTCCCTTCTAGACCTCCGTGTCTGTCCCAGGGGCTGGGCCAACTCAGCCGGAGAGAAGAAGCAGAGGTAGCAGAAGGGGCCCTGCCTCCAGATCCCTCAGCCTTCTTCCTTCCCTGCTGCACAACTAGAGACCCCCTGGCCCATTTGAATGTGTAAATGACTGTTTCCTCTATAAAAATACTTTAACCTCATTACAAATATTTGGGTAATAGGGGGAAATTTCAACCTAATCACCATTAGCATTTTGGTTTCTTTCCATTTATCCCCCTTTCCTAGGCTTTCATGTGGGGGAGCTCACCATAGGGGCCTCATGGTGTACTGACCACTGTGCATCCTTTTCTGTCACTTACCATGTTCACTTAGTAAACGCCATGTGCTGTACTGGGCACTGAGAAGCGATGAAAAACAAGACGTGGCCCCTGCCCTCAGGTAGCTCTGTCCAGGAGGAGAGATTGTCCAGCAAATCCCATTATGGTGTGGGGGAAACATACGCAAAGTGCTGTGGGGGGCACATTGGAGGAGCTCCCCTCCTGGGATCTTGTTGGTGAGAGGCAAATCTAGGAACACTTCCTGGAGGAGGAAGGTGATGTCAGAGGTGACTCCTAAAGGTTTCTACAATTCCTTCTCATGAAACCCTCTGGACTGCTTTTTCAGTAGCAGATTTTTTTGTCTCCTGTTTTCTACTAGTTCTCTAGTTAATTTTGGCCATTTTTATATTTTATTAGGAAAGCGTACATTTTCTCTAGATTTATAAAATCTCCACTTTTAAAATTTGTTATGGATTTTTTTGATGTCCAAGTAAATGATTATTCTAACTTTTTTATAGATGTATAGAAAAATTGTTTATTTTCTGTTTAAGGGATATAAGTTTCCAGATATAGCAAATTAAGTTTATTGATTATATTATTCAAACTTCCACTTCCTTTCTATCCTTTTTTTTTTGGTCTTTTACTCTGATTCTGACAGAGGTTTGTTAAACCTCCCACTCAAGTTT
>NW_007736419.1:14822-16838 GCF_000696425.1 Galeopterus variegatus | reverse complement strand
GTGTGGTTTTTTCCCTTCGTGTCACTATTGATTCCCTTTTCTTCCCCTGTTACGCTTCCCGTTTCATTAATGGCTTCTGCCCCTTTCCCTGGGATTCCTAATCAAACACATGTTCTATAGGATGTGCCTACACAGGGGTTCTTTTTCTCAGCGCTCCCATCTGGAACTCACAGGACTTGTCAGTTTTCAGTCTGTAGACTCAGGTCTTTTTCAGCTTAGTAAAATCTATTTGTTGCTTGATTATTGTTTCTTTTCCCTTTCTTTCATTTGCATGTTAGCTCTCCTGACTGGGTCCTCCCAGTTTCTTATCTTTTTCCTCTTTATTTCTACCTCTATGTACTTTTGCTCTGATGTTTGAGATATTTCTTCTGCCTGATTTTCCAGGCCACGAATTTGAATCTTAAGAGTGAATATCTTCTGGGGCCGGCCCGGTGGCACACTGCTACAGTGCGCCGCTTGGGAGCGCAACGGCGCTCCTGCCGAGGGTTCGGATCCCACATACAGACCGGTTCCCGCTCACTGGCTNTTTGTTAAACCTCCCACTCAAGTTTTCTCTATGAAGTTATTTTTGTGCTTTCAATAGTTTTTGCTTTTCGTATTTAACTACAATGCTGTTGGGAGCATGCAGATTTTAACTGTTCTGTTATCTCAAATGGTGCATTTCTATCGTTACACGGTGTCCCGCTTTCCCCCGTCTTAGCACTTAACCTTAAATATCACCCTCCTATATTATTCATATGGCCACTCTTTACTTTATTTGATTTTATTTTTGCAGTTTCCCAGTACCTCTTGGTATCCTTTTATTTTCAACCATTATCAACTTTATTAAAAAGTGTATTTCTTGTATATATCACATCACTGTATTTTTAAACCCAAGCTCTTTGTCTTTTAATTGGAGAACTCAGTCTCTTCACACTTCACTTAAGTGATATCATGTATTTGATTTTATTACTCTGGCCTATTTTACATTTATTAGTTTATTGTGTGGTTTTTTCCCTTCGTGTCACTATTGATTCCCTTTTCTTCCCCTGTTACGCTTCCCGNGGTTCCCGCTCACTGGCTGAGCGAGGTGCGGGTGCAGCACTGAGGGTTGCGATTCCGTTGCTGGACATGAAAAAAAAAAGACAAAAAGGAAAAAAAAAAGAGTGAATATCTTCTCCTTCAGTTGGTACAGTGATATATTTTAAGTTCTAAAAAACAGTGATTGATTGATTGATTAATTGATTGATTGGTGGCTGGGACCTTGGTGTTATTAGCACCCCCCCCTTTTTTTTTTAACTTTTTGCTTGACTTGAATATCTCCTTAAGATTTCTTATTTTTTATTCCAGTGGTAATTGCACTTTCCAGCCCTTCTATCTTGCTAATAGTCTTGAATTTTTTAAACTAGGTAATATATTTACAGGTTTTTAAAAAATCAAAGCAATATTACAAAGTGTATAGGGAGACTCTCACACATACCCCTGCTTTCTTGCCCTGTTCTCCATCAACTCAAGTCACCACTTTCATTCATTCTTTCACGGTTTTCTTCTGGTGTTTCTTTATACAAACACACGCTGGTATGAATAGATATCTGATTACTTGATTTTCTGTCTCTCTTACACAAAGGTAGTACCCTGTACACACAGTCCTACACCTGGTTTACTTTCTGCCTTTTTAACAATATGTCTTGGAGATTGTGCATACAGAGGCTTCATCTCCTTCCCCACAGCTACATGGTTTTCCATTGTAGGGATGTGTCATTATTCATTTAACCAGTCTCCTGCTGATGAACCCTTGGGTTGTGTCCCACCTTTGTTATTATGAACAATGCTATAATGAATAATCTTTTATACACATAGAGGTAAACGTTGGAAAGATTCCAGAAGTAGGATTTCTGGGTCAAAGAGTAAATTATAGGTATTTGATAGGTATTGCCAAATTGCCCCCCATGAGGCTTATACCAATTTGCTCTTCCACCAACACAGATGAGAGTGTCTGTTTCCCCACAGCCTTGCCAACTGAGCATTGTCAAACTC
>NW_007736419.1:6110-14775 GCF_000696425.1 Galeopterus variegatus | reverse complement strand
CTCCTTCCCCACAGCTACATGGTTTTCCATTGTAGGGATGTGTCATTATTCATTTAGCCAGTCTCCTGCTGATGAACCCTTGGGTTGTGTCCCACCTTTGTTATTATGAACAATGCTATAATGAATAATCTTTTATACACATAGAGGTAAACGTTGGAAAGATTCCAGAAGTAGGATTTCTGGGTCAAAGAGTAAATTATAGGTATTTGATAGGTATTGCCAAATTGCCCCCCATGAGGCTTATACCAATTTGCTCTTCCACCAACACAGATGAGAGTGTCTGTTTCCCCACAGCCTTGCCAACTGAGCATTGTCAAACTCTTGTTTTCTGCTAGGCTGACAGTAAAATATATTATCTTAAGGGAGTTTGAATTTACATTTCTCTCTCCAGTGAGGATTAGTATCTTTTGGTTGTCTCGTAAATCTCTTTTGAACAACCCCACTCTTTCTTTCTGCCTTGACATTGACTTGTTCAAGAGTCCAAACCAGTTGTTGTTGCCTGTTTACTTCCTTGTGGGGGCATCACTGTGTTCCTCTAACCCCCATGTTACCTGAGAACCAGAGGGTCTGGAAGGCTTAGGCAGCTGGATCATCAGGGCTCAGAGACAGATGAGGGTAAGGAAGCCCACCGAGGCTGACTCCAGGTCTCTGTATAAGCAACAGAGGTGATGCTGAGATGGGGCAGGGAGTTGGGAGAAGACAAATTTGATTTCAGGCATGCAGCTTTCGAGGCATGCAAAGGACATGCAGGTGGCGGTTGGGTATCCAAGCCTAGAGATGGAGTTGTGACAGCTGGTTGAGCTCTCCCATGGCGGCGGTAGCATGAGAGGCAAGGTGAGACCTCAGGCATCGTCAGGCGAGGGGCAGAGGAGGCAGAGCCTGTGCCTGAGAGCTGAGAAGAAGCAGAGAGGGAGGAAGAAAACCAAGCCCACGAAGGAGAGGATTTTAAGGAGTGAACACTGGAGAGAAATCATCCAGAGGAGGACCAGACTGTCACCGAGGAATCTGTGGGAAGCCTTCTGAGCAGTGGTACTGAGCGAGGGGACAGAGAAGTCAGTTCTGAAAAGGAGGAAGGGAGAAAGGAATTAGTTGTTAAAAGGGGGGGTGCAGAGCTGGGCCCAGGGGGTGCACTATTTTTGGTGGTGGTGGCTGGCTGGAACAGGGATCGAACCCTGGACCTTGGTGTTAGCAGCTCTAACCAACTGAGCTAACTGGCCAGCCCACATTTTTTCTTTTTAAGATAGAGAGACCTTGAGTTTGTTGAAATGCCAAAGGGACAAAAGTAGTTGGGAGGGATGGAGGGACTGGAGATTTGAGGTGAGGCCACTTCTAAGCAGGTGGGAGGCTATGGGTTCCCCGGGCCCTTGTTGGGGAGGTTGGCTTGGGTGGGATGCCCCGGTGCCTTCCATCAGGGGTGGGAGAAAGAGTGGTGGGTGCGGTTGCAGATACCTTTGAGGGGGTGGGCAGAAGGTGACCACCCCTGATCCCATTTTCTCACCTCCCTAGGTTGGCTCATACCCATGGCCTTCAGTGGCTGGAGGGTTCCTTGCTAAACCATTTCTGGTCTTCCCTGGCCCTGGCGGGCCCTGCTGGGTCTCGCCAGCCTTACACAGGTGGTGTGAGCCAGTGACGGGGCCCACCCCAGATCTGCCCCACCCTGGAGGAGCAGGCCAAGCAGGCAGTCCTGTGAGGTCACCCAGAGGCTGTGGGCAGAGTCCAGGGCTGACGGTGGCCAATCAAAACCTGAAGTCAGGAAAGCAGAAGTGCAGCCCTGCTTTTCCCCATGTCCCCGTGGGTGTGCAAACCCAAGGGCCTGCTCAGCAGTTTTACAGAAACCAGCCCTGTGAGGGAGGTGGGTGACAGCCCTGTTCTACAGATAAAAAAACCAAGTCCCAGAAATTCAAGCGGTTCCTCAGAGAGATGCTGAGGCAGAGTCTACACAAGAGCCCAGGACTCTGGACTCCTGCTCTGTTCTTTTTTCCTTTTAATCAACTGAAGCTTATGCCAGCCCTGATGGGTGAGGAAACCCAAGCGAAGAGTCTTACCTAAAGCCGTTACATTTAGAATCTCATGCTACATCCATGTAATGAGATTACATTGAACCACGGCGCCTCACCTGTGCTGCACAGCCGAATCATCGGAGAGTTCTTAAAACAAAATATGTTGCCCAAACCAGTTCCATCAGAATCTCAGAGGGCTGAGCCAGGCATGGTCCGCTGCTGTTTGGGGGCATTCTATTTTTGCCTCCAGCCCCAGAGGATAGGATTTTCCTATTGCACCTGCTCCTGCCCAACACTTCCTCTGAGGGTTTGTGGGAGAGGTGGCGTGATGTGCAGCTGGTCCTTCTGGTACCTCCCCATGTGTCTCTCAGAGGCGTGAGGGTGTGGTTGAGGGATGAAGACCCCACTGGGGGAGGGGCAGCCCAGCCAAAGGCCTGAGCACCAACCTCTGTGGCCAAGAGCAGGCTGGGCCAGTGCAGGTTTGGTATGCACTCGGTCCCTGTGGTATGGGGCTGGAGCCTGCTGGGAGGCCACAGTCATAGGGGCCAGGCCTGTCACTGGGGAAGAGAAGCCCTAAGATGCTGCCTGACAGTTCTGCAGCCCCAGCCCCTCCATCACTCCTGCCCCTACCATGGGGAGACCCTGTCCCCCTAACCTACCTGCAGGGCAGTGCTGAGAGTCTGGTTCCCACACCTGTCTGCCTCCCTCCCCTCCCCCACCCTGCTCCTCCCTGGTGGCTCAGAGTTTCTGGATGCTGTGGAATTTACAAAGGCTGTTTCTGTCTCCTGGGCCTGGCTCCATCTTTCTTGGTGACTTGTCGCATGTGTGTGTGCGTGTGTGTGCATGTGTGCGTATCCGGGTCCCTGGCCTCAGGGTGAGGACAGAGAGGTGTGTCATGTGTGTGATGAGTAAGGGGTCTCCAGGCTTCGGTGTTTCCCTCTGTTCTCCACCCTCAGCCAGGAAGGAGAGGACTAGTCTGCCCCTGGGGGTCTGGGCTTCTGTGTGGGGGCACAGGAGATGGGGTGAGGAGTGACACTAGAGCATTTGAGGGCAGAGCAGGGTGTAGGCCCCAGACTTGCTCTGAATGTGATCTTACCAAGTGTCCCACACCCCAAAGCCACACCATGCCTGGCTCTACTTGGGTGTCCTTGTCCTGAGCACACAGTGGGCAGGGGAGAAATGAGAGCAGGGTGGGACAGGAAGATTACCAAAATGGAAGAATGGGGCCCAGGGTGGGATGGTGGGGGTCAGAGCCTGAACTAGGAGGGAGCTGGGCAGCCACTGCAGGAGAGTCTTTAGGGGGTGGGCTGGTGGGCCGGCAGGTGCTGCCTGGTCCTTGGGGCTGGGGAGGAAGCGCCTCTGAGACAGGGAGGGAAGACAAAATGGTCCCCATGGGCTTGAAGGAGGGGCTGCAGCTTCTCACCCAGGACATGTTACGTACACTGTGCATGGCCGGGGTCTGAACACCCACCTACTTGAGGGGGTGAAGGGAGAAGAAGCCAGGAGGAAGGTCTTACCTAGGTAGAGAGGGGAAGCTGGTGCCTGTCCGCTTTCTGGGTCTTTAGAGGGTAGGAGAGGGGCCTGGGCATACTCGTACATGTCTGTGGACACGCAGTCGGGGGTGGGTGCATATAGGCATACAGGTGGCAGAGGGCAGATGTGTCTTCCTGACCAGGTCTGGAGGAGCGTGTTGCAGGCAGTCAGACGGGCAGATGGCAGTGTGGTCAGATTCCCTCATGTCCTCCACATGGCTGGTGGGGTCCAGACATCACTCCCTCTGATACCACATCTGCCCAGGCCCCTTCCTCTTTGGGCACCCTTCCCCTGCCCCCACAAGCTTCCTCTTTCCCATCACATCCTCCCTGGGCCTTGAGGGGATTGACAGCCACTCCTTATCCATTTCTGCCACAGGAGCTACTCCAGGGCAGCCCAGGCCCTGCGCACAGCTGCCTGCCCCATCTGCACGGCAACCCCTCCTCGTCCGCCTGCGGCTGCACGGTGCTCTTCTCTCTGTGCAGCCTGCTCCGCGGCTGCGGCTGGGCCTGGGATTCCGAACTCGACAGTAATCAGAGCACTGAGGGGGGCAGCCAATGGTGGCTCTGGAAGCATACAAACCCCCCTAGCCTGAGGCCCCTGCACCCCACCCCCATGGCAGGCAGTCTCTGTCTCAGGCAGCACTTCCGCAGCCCCAACAGGACATGGGCTGATGGCTCAGCCTCCCGCCATCTCCAGGCAACTTCTTGTTTCCCTGTTGCCCTGTGCCAGCCCTGGTGTTGTGCCCCTCAGCTCCACCCCCAAAACCTTCCCAGAGCTCCATCCCAGCATCTCAGAGGGGACAGGATGGTGGACATGATTGCCAGACTGACCAAGAGGCAGAGTCGGGCCCTGCAAGCACAGGTAGGGGACGCTGACATTAGGGGGCGAGCTCAGCCTCTGCTGGGATGGCAGAGAGGCCTCTGGGGTGCAGGGGCTCCCAGTGAGCCTCCATCTCCAGCCCTGCTAGGAGCTGGGAGAGCTGGGGTCTGGAGCAGGGAGTCTCAGGGAGGAGGGGCACGACCCTTCTTTCTTCTTTCCTTCTCAGAGGCCCTGCCTGTCTGAGAGGGGCAGCAGAGAGATGCTGAGAAGTGGTCAGCTCAGGGCAAGAGGCAGGACTGCCACCTACCTGTGGACAAGGGGAGGGAACTGGAAACAAGTGGAGAGCCACTTTGGGGACATGCTGGGGGGCCAGGTGGCTGGGTGTGGGTACAGCCGGGACCCTCTTGCCTCTGTCCTGTGGCCTGAGGTGAGGAGGCCACTTCCTCTTTCCCACTCGGTGTCCCCTATGTCTCTAGGATACTACACAGGAGTCCTTAGTGCCATCATTAGGACCCTGCTCTGGGTCTTCTCTGGGCCTCCAGGAGTGGGGGACAGGGGTAACAGGCCCTGCTGTAACCCTTGAAGGCCAGAGCATGTGGAAGGCCTGGCCCCACCCAGCCCCAGGAGCCCATCAGAACCCAGCTGAGGCTCTGCCAGGAGAGGAAAGCACCCCTATCTTGGCACAGTGTGGGCTCTGTGGAGAGTCTAGAGTTTGAAGAGGCTCCAGGATGCTGCAGTTCAGTGCCCTCCACAGGGCTGTGGCATCTCTAATGGGGAGTGGGCTCGGCCTCCTCTGTTCCACCAAGTCCCCCTTGCCCCCCGAGGCAGTCAGGCTTCTGGGACAGCCACAGTCCTCAGAGTGCTTCCTTCAAAGGGGTACTGACCTGCCCCCATAATATGATTCTGCATCTTCTCTTCCTTGTGACAGTCTTGTCACTCGGGGGACCAAAACTTCTACCTCCAAAATATCCTCTACCTGCTGGGACTCCCTGTGGACTCGGCCATGGCCAGTGGCCTGCCAAGTCCAAATCCATGCTCCAAAGAGCCTGGCTCCTTCCTGGCTTAGCCAGCCCCCATGGGGCCTTCCAACCCCTGCCCCAGGGAGAGGCAAGGCCACTGCCTCAGTGGCTCCAGCTGGGTGGGTAGGAGATATGTCTGGTTCATCCACCCTCCTCTACCCACTGCCTCCATCCTGTCCTACCGAGGAATCTCCTGTTTCTGTGGCTGAAACCCTCATTCTCAAGTAGTTCTTGCTCAAAGCTACCCCCAGTCTCTCCTATAGTGTCAGTGTTATAGCAGAGTTTCAAAGGAGACACACTCAGAAGGGAGTTATAAAGATTTATTCTGGCCGGGACCGCAGCAGCCAATTCAAACTGCGGCACGAAGCCTGATTTACTTTTGGTTTTTATGCTTAGTTGGGCGCGATCGGGTGATTGCTTGTTTTGTTTTAGCCAATGCAAGCAAGCCTTGTGTACATAAGCTAATTTTTGCAGTTAGCATTTGGCAGGCACTCAGGGACTCAGGGACTCTCTGACAGTCCTTGGTCAAGACTTTCTGACCCCCCTCCCTATTATTCTTGAAATGAACCAAAATAGATGTTTTTACAAAATGATGTTATTCATGTTTAACCTTGAGCCATCAACTAGAGACATCCTGCAAAGCTAAAATATGCAAGTTATAGCAAGATATAAAACTTTTCATACAGACATTATTTTGAATAAGCTTTAGGTAAGGCCTTCATTACTCCTGGGTACAAGGGCAGGAAATATGGTTAAAAAGCTGGGAGCTAGCAGCCTGTGGTTTCTTGCTTACACGAACACAAGCCTGTGATCACAGAGCTGTAGGGTACAGAAATATTCAACAGCTTGTATTGGAACAAGATGGGCTAATGATGTTACCCGTAACATCAGGAGTGTGTGTTTGTTGCTGAAGTTTGGCATAGGATTGACTTGGGTACCAATAAGCAATAAGTATTTCTGGCAAATTGCCATATTCTTCAGGGCATTGGCCCACTGGCTGGGGGCAAATGGATCCTGGGTCTTCCTCTCAAGAAACAGTCACCTTTTGGGGCAGAGAAGGTGGGCAGATGCATGGACAATTAATTGACCACCAAGGCAGAATGTCATTGGGCCCTAACAGAGTGACAAGCAGAGTGCCAGCAGGTTAGACCTCTGTCCAGAGAGGTGTGTGAGCTGAGCGCCAGCAGAGGAGCAGGATCTGGGTAGGCAGGGAATGAGAGAAGGAATTCCCAGTGAGGGGATGACTGGAGCAAAGCCGTGGAGGTAGGAAGATGCCTTTCGTGTTGGGGGTGGGTGGGTGGCCTGGTGCGTTTGGAATACAAGATGCCATGTGAGGGCTGTGGTGGGGGAAGAGAAAGGGGAAGTGGGGTGGAGGGTCCCATCTCAGCACACAGGAGCCTGGAAAAGTGCGGGTGGGGGGAATGAGGAATAGATGGATTGGTGTCCCCAGCTCTCCCTGCCCACTGCATTCCTGGGGACAAGACACCCTGTCTCAAACTGCACACCCCCTTCTCTGACAGTATTTTTGCTTTCCTGCTGAGAAGTGATCATCATTGACAGGCTGCACCTTTCATTTACCATCCCCCATGCCCCATGTGCATGCACGTGCACTCGGGGTCAGTCCTTCCAGGGCAGGGATTTGCTGCCATTTGTTCACAGCAGCATTCCCAGTGCCTACAACAGTGCCTGGACAGAGCAGGCAAACTTTGTTGGACGAATTGATATTTTTTTAGGTATCTGCCTACCTTGAGCAGAACGAGCTTCCCTTTTGAGGAGTTTACAGCTCAGTGAAGGTGTCACAGTTAACACAGGAACTTCTATGATTTTTAAAACATTCTACTGTACAAAATTTTGAGGCCATAGAAAAGTTTAAATTAAAAAACAAAATGAAAAACACATAACTCCAATAATCAAACTGCCCAGAGAGGACCTTTGTTAGCATTTTGGAAGGTTTCCAAAAACACAAAACTGGAATTATGCAACCTCTACCATTCTGAAATCTGCTTTTCCCCTAGAGCATTATGTATTCTTAGAAAATAGAATTAATCCCTGCATGCTATTCTGTTACCTGGAGTTTGATAATGTAGTTATCTATCCCTCCGGTGGGCTGATGGTGCTGGGCTGGGTGTGGTGGGCACACTGGGGGGAACTTGGGAATGGGCTTGAACCTGGCACCTGTGCTGAGTCCGGAAGCAGGAACAAGAGTCAGCCAGGTGAGCAAGGGGTGGAGATGGTCCTGGGCAGGCTACGAATGAGCCGAGGCCTGAAAGAGACACAGCAGAGAGGGTGGGGATCTCTAGCAAAACGGTGCTACTGGAACTTGAAGTTCTCAAGGCAAGAGGTAAGGAGTGGCAGGAAATAAGGCGGAAGCACAGGCAGGTGTTAAACCACTTGGTGACAGGTATCTTGCGCCTGGTCAAGGGCTTAGAGATTGCCCAGTAGCCAGCAGGGAGCCATGAGGAAGACACATTCTGTGTGACTGAACCCCCCTCCATCCCCACTTCCCTTTGGAGGGGAACAGGGACTTCCATTTCTTTGTCCCTCCATTTGCCAGCCCATCTGCCTGGCATCTCTCCCCCTCTGTTGTCTGGAATTGATTCTGACATCTGCAAACTCCACTTTGGGAAGTTCCAATCCCAGAGCTTTGTCTGGGGTGGGAGCTTTCAGCAGGGGCTGTAGAATACAGCAGGGTCCTGAATGAAGACCAAGAAAAAGGATGGGTCTCAGGCCATATCTTTGTTCCTACCCAACCCCTGACTTACCTCTGTGAGTGCCGAGCTGTGAGAACTGGTTTTATTATCATTAATAAATAATGTGATTGTCCCACCATCTGGGGCACTAAATACTCTACAAAGCACTTTCAAGAATATTTCCTCATTCTCTCTACACTACGATTTCTGGAATGGGCAGAGCAGATCTTTTACACCTAGGGAAACTGAGGCAGAGAGGTCATGTGTCATGTTGAAGGTCGCCTAGGTGGCAAGTGGCTGACTCGGGACTGTGTTATCCCGGGGCTCCCCTAAAAGTTATGTCTACCTTCCTCCCGCCGCAGGTGGACGACCGACCCCCCAGAGCTCGTGTATGCGAACATAGGCAGCCTCGGGCCACTTAGCCAGGCGCCACAGCAGCCCCCCGCCCCGGCCCATGAGGGAGACACACAGGGACGCGGGCACGCGGCGATCCTACTGCTACAACCTGGACATGGGCGTGACGACGTGGGAGTCGCCTTTCGAGGCTGCCGAGGGCGCCACCAGCCCAGCCACCTCCCGGGCTTCGGTGGGCAGCCGCAGG